>NW_026731961.1:400000-682500 GCF_028476545.2 Physella acuta
CAACCAAACAAACAAACAAACAAACGCGAAGCTGAGTTAAGAAAAACGTTTTAAAAAGGATAAAAAACATGCCAACAGAATAGTCAAAGAAGTAATACTTGTATGGTTAACTAAATGATAGATGAATTAACATACTATTAGATCCTGCCGCAATTTAAAATATAATTACACAACTTTTAAAATTAATCCTTACCATAATTTTTTATGTGGACAAAGCGCCAGCATTGTTATCAAACGCCAGAATTGGACAAACTACCTGTGATCAAAGACCCTATATAGACAAACCACCTGTGATCAAAGACCCTATATAGACAAAACACCTGTGATCAAAGACCCTATATAGACAAAACACCTGTGACCAAAGACCCTATATAGACAAAACACCTGTGATCAAAGACCCTATATAGACAAAACATCTGTGACCAAAGACCCTATATAGACAAAACACCTGTGATCAAAGACACTATATAGACAAAACACCTGTGATCAAAGACACTATATAGACAAAACATATATATATATATATATATATATATATATATATATATATATATATATATATATATATATATATATATATTGATGTTATATCACGATATGTTAAGCTATATTTTGTAATTACATGTATACCTTATGCCATTCAAATTTGAAGGTTAAGCCCTAATACAAAACGGAGGTGTCATTTTAAAATACATTTTAGTTAAGTACTGCTTACAAACACTTTTTTTTTTTAAGTATGGTCTCCTTTCCAACAAAGCTTTAGAGAAAAATGGGGTGATACAAGCGAGTTACTTCTCGGAGGCGGTGACAAAACGAAGTTACCTCCCATGTCAATTCTGTTTCTTGTTTTTATTTGCAGGGGAAATAATGTATTTATAATTTCTTTACTAAATTCTAGATTGTAACTGATAACAGAAAAATCTCGAGTTTGGATTCCGTGTATGACTCGGTAGGTCGGAGTCTACTCAGCTCTGTCTGTTGGGTACCTGAATTATGCCAGACAACGTCAACGTAAAGACGGATTATCGCAGAGCTGGTTAAATTATCCCTTCAACAGCTGAGATCAAAGAGACAGATGAGCTCTACTACATTACCCACATAGACAGTCAGGTCCCATAACTTGGTAGAAACACGTATATGAGCTAATAAATATCAACAAATCCTTTAAGCATTCAGTCTAAACAATATTTGTTCAGTTTAAAAAAATAATTTTTAAAATTTCAAGACGCCTATGCATTCAATCTAAACAAAGTTTGTTGATTTGAGATTGATAATATTTAAAACAATGTTTCATTTGATTGAATTTTCTGATCTTTAGAAAAAGTGTTACTCCGCCTCATGTAAATATGAAGAAAAAACCAGCAAGGGAGAAAACTTATGGCAATTGTTTACCATAACTACTAAATAAGTAATTAACTAAATACTCTATATAAATATCTTTCTTAAAAACAATATGTTGACGTTCAAAATGTTTTTATAGATTTATGTTAATCTTTAAACTTTTGCATAACTATTTTTAAAAAAATCGGTTACCTTATATTGTAATAAACACTAACTTTATTTTAAAAGTTACACTATAACTATAAAATTGCTCTACACCTAACTATGGTTGTCTTTCACGAAATGATTATTTCTGGCTCCCCTTCGAAAGGGAAAATTAAAAATATAAATTCCTTTATTTATAGTTTTTTTTATTGTTCTTATATAAATATCACGACCATCCTCTACCTGATCTAAGACCTCCATGTAGTTGCTATCTTAATCTCTAATTGTATTGTCACTATCACAGATGAACACATTTCTACAGGCAACATGACCGTGTTTGCTTATATAACATAGGGAGCAAACTGTCCACCTTCCATTGAGCTGGGTGAGGAGGGTGTGTGTATCACCCTCTATGTCAACCATTGTGCTGGGTGAGGAGGGTGTGTGTATCACCCTCTACGTCAACCATTGTGCTGGGTGAGGAGGGTGTGTGTATCACCCTCTACGTCAACCATTGAGTTGGGTGAGGAGGGTGTGTGTATCACCCTCTATGTCAACCATTGAGTTGGGTGAGGAGGGTGTGTGTATCACCCTCTACGTCAACCATTGAGTTGGGTGAGGAGGGTGTGTGTATCACCCTCTATGTCAACCATTGAGCTGGGTGAGGAGGGCATGTGTATCACCCTCTATGTCAACCATTGAGGGGGGTGTGTGTATCACCCTCTATGTCAACCACCAAGTTGTGTGGACGACAGACCAACAATCCTATGTCCAGTTGACCCATTTGTTAACCTTCAAAACGGCGACGGCTTGTTCTGGTTGGCCTACAGAAAATATTATTTCCACTAATATGTTTTTGTTCAAGTATCGTCTGTGTCCACTGTGTTAGCGTTAGAAAGTTGTATGATGATACATAGGTTGGATTGCTTCCCCTCTTGTTGAGGGTTTTATAGAGCGCATTTGTTTTAGTTAAAACGGTACATAGTACTGCTGGACATCAGTTTAAGAACCGCTGGTCTAGATGTAAACGAAGTTAGAATCACTGAACAAGAGGTGAGTCCACACAGCTCTAATGGGTACCTAGCTCACGCTAGGGAGGAAAAAGGCGGCTGGGCATAGAGCAAACTATCACTGCATGTGCCAAGGACATTGAAACAGATGAACTCTACTTCATCTGCCACTCGTGATATGGCACGATAGAAAAAAGGTTGATGAATAAATTAAGTAATGTCTGGTAATTAGAAAGCTAATATAAACACGTTTTTTTTTATCATTTAATGTCTTTTTTTTTTAGTATTACAAAAAATATTCTTAAAATCATTAGTTTACACCGAAAGCAATATTACATTACTTTATTTTTTTAAGATGGCTTCTTTTAATTGACCACACACCACTAAAGTAATAAGGCAATATGCTAAACACAAATCATTGATGTTTCTTTTCCCCGACAATGGACTCTTCTGAAAATAAAAGTTTTAGTTTGTTTTATGTGTACAAATCGTTTTAGTATTTGGTTTAGGTAGGAATATGATCCGTGTTTACATTAGAAGTTGTTAGTATTAAATTGACTAAACTATTCTATCACACCCATTTCAAGCAGATAGTTTCATTGTGTCATTATTGGACAGTTGTAAAACGTATACCCCTAAAAACCTGTTAAGAGGTAATCCATTTATGACTTCACACCGAGGGGCGAGAGATGGTCCAAATAAAATCGATTTTTGAGGACGCCTGTGGAATGGGTAAAGGAGAGGGGGTGGGATTCAGGTCCACATGTTTAATTTAACATGCATTTAACAAACATCCCCCCTCACCCCACGACATTAACCCCAGGAGCTATTGTCTATATACTGTATATAAAAATAAAAGTCGATTGCGGAATGACACCGGGCGGCTACGTTCATTTTAAACAGCGCGATAGATTATGAAGACTATGAATACAATGTGTTGCTATAGTCGCTCATTTAATCGAATCAGGCGCGTCCTCCGGCGTCTCTGCAGGGTACGGTTTGGCGCCCAGGACTATCCCGCGAGCACTATATGCCTACTTTAGTTTAAGGAGCACCCTACAATAATATCGTTCATTACCGAGTGTTGCAGACTAATATTTTTATGAGTTTTAAAATAAAGAAAATATAATTAATTATTATTTGTTGTGCATGGAGCTGAAGAGCCGCAACTTGACATCAGAAGAGCCGCATGCGGCTTACGAGCCGCAGGTTGCCGACCCCTGCCATACACCAACACACGTGCGTATACAGACCACTTAAAACACTGAACACGTTTTTCAGGCCGTAGAAAACCTTTAGCTTATCTTAATCCACACCGGCTACCCTATTTTATATCATATCTGAAACAATATTTAGTTTTTACACGTTTAGAAAATCAACAGATCTGTACCAGCGGTCATACCATTGAGTAAACTTAGACACAATACAAAGCCACCCCGACAGTTAAAAACACTAACACAATGGGCCATCATGTCGAGTCAGACATGTCAAGTGGCCAGGGTATTGTCAACCTAATATCATGATTTCAAAGCGTGGTAAAAATAACTATTAAGGCCTTATTGAAAACACACAGTTTGTTAGGGAGAGTGATTCAGCTATGGCTAGCCCATGGTTGAAATTATTCAGTCAAATACAATATATCGGGTAAATTGTCTATTAATGATATGTGCCTTGCGTCATCACAGTCCTTAAGTGTATAATATTTCGTTGGGTATGATAACGGATGTGGTTCGATATATAGTCGAGATTTCGTTAATTATACGATTTGTCTTTTTTTAAACTTATTTTTCTTACATTATGTATCGTTTACTGTCCACTTTGAAATTTTAGCAAAATTAGTAATAATTATTATTATTACTTTAAAACAAGTGAACTCTATTTCACTTGCTCCGTAGACCGTCTGATTTGAAAGGTAACTTTTTTTTACCTCTTTGGCGCTTATAGCGAAGAGGGATGACACCAAAATAAAAGTGTAAAATTGTAAGAGGGCGGAGGGGTGACACCTTTAGTTACCAAACAGGGTGTCAAGCGAACACGTTTCGCCAATGACTAAATCAAATTATATTGATGTATGCAGACAACCCTAAGTTACAGAACAACCTTTGCATTTTAGTGCACGGGCCCACTTATAAAGAACTGTAAAATCATTAGATGTCATGTAAAGTATGCTAATATATACATTTTGCCATGGAGTGAAAATTGATGACCAAGAACAGTCAGATTTACAATAAGAACATATTACTCATACAAAAGTGCATTGTTACTCAAAAAAGTGCATTACGCTTCTGGTAAAACTATTGAAACTAGTTGGAAAAACCAAAATTTGACTTTGAACATCATACAATTTTTGAGTCTTGATCTGGTTGATCGTATTTTGTTCTATCTCAAAAGTGAAAAAAAAAAATCGGGCTTCTATTGCTACACCAAGTCATAAAAATAGCTTTAGTTCATATGTAACATTATTTATTTTTAAAAAATGCAGTTTTTGGCCCATATCTCGGCAACCAGACCACTTAGCGACTTGAAACATTTACCAATCGATTCCTGCCATAATTTAGAACAACATTGCCGAAGAAAGTTTTAAAAAATATCCTTTTGTTCGGTCACACAAAATTAATTAAGAATTTTTAAAATGAGCATCGTGTAGGCCTAGGATGATATTTTTAATTTAAACTGAGCATTGTGTAGGTTTTTAGCGCAAAACGCTGAGGTTCGAAAGTATTTTACCATAGCGAATGAGCGGACGGAGGTTCGAAAGGATTTTTACGTAGGTCTGTGAATTCTAAAAAAATTAATTAAGGAGATTGCGCTTAAATTGTCACTAGACTTTTTATTAACTTATTTTTAAAAATACAGATGTTTCGCACAAAACATATTATAATATTTTAGTAGCTCTGCTAAAATAATAAAATTAGTATTCCAATAAAATAACTATACTCATTGAATATTTACATTAGTTACATCAATGGGGGCATTGACCATTCATGCCGTTTGAAAGTGTGTTTAAATATGGCTCATAACTTCATTTTTTAAGTTTCAAGTACGACTCTAGATTTTTATTTGTTAGTTGGCTTTTTACTTAACTTTTTATTATATTAATGTAAGAGAACTCTTGCTTGCACGGATATGTTGACCTAAAGATCGTCAGCACTCCAGATGTGAACTTCTCCACGTTACTGTACCATCCTGCAAGACTATTCCATGCGTCACATATGAGTGCCTCAACTTTACAGCTATCCAGTTGTGCAGCGTAACTTTCATGTTTTACTTGACCTTGAAATATTTTTACTTACTCTTGAGTTCTGTGAATTTTCCTACCAACAAATGAGTCGTTTTCAAATCAAGCAATTGCATTTAAAGCAAAACAGCATCAATTCCAAATAGCTCAAAGTTATTAATCTCATTTGTTTTTGTGTTGAGAGAGTCTACTATGAACGTCAGAGTACTTAAATTTATTATGAATTGCTCAAATCTCTCAGTGAATCCATCCCTCGTATTGTTTGTTGTAATGCCAGAGGCGTAGAGAGGAGGGGGGGGGGGGGCGGGGCGGGGGACATATGTCCCAGGGCGCCGACCTTAGGGGGCGCCAAAATGGGTTGGAAACAAATTGAAAGTTTGAAGGAGAAAGGGGTGCAAATCGAAAGTTTGAGGGGGGGGGGGGGGGTGCAAATGGAAAGTTTGAGGGGGAGGGGGTGCAAATTGAAAGTTTGTCTCCGGGCGCCGGGAAGGGTCATGCTAATAGTTGCATTGGTTACATGATTTTGTTTTCGGATTGTTCGAAATCAAGTAATTTACCGCTCTCCATGTCTTCAACAAAAAAAAAAAGTAATTTATTTACGAAACATCCGCTTCTCAAGGCATGCATGGGCTGGGTTTTCATTTCCTTGCAGGTTTATATTTAGCTCATTTAGTTTCTGTGAGATATCCACCATAACGTTGAATGTTTCAATTCGGGATGAACAATTTAATAGGGGGTACATTGAAAATAGGGTGTACCTAAGTATTCTAATAGAATAGCGAGTGTTTATTGTTTATGTTTATTATTATATAATGTATTACCAAGTGTTGCAGAACAATATTTTGATGAGTTTTGAAAATAACATAAAATAATTATTAATATTTGTGCATGAAGCCGAAGAGCCGCAACTTGACATCAAAAGAGCCGCATGCGGCTCACGAGCCGCAGGTTGCCGACCCCTGGATTACTCTCTTGTTCATCAGTGGATACAATGTGCGTGCTGTTAATACCTCCTTAACTATTTTTATTAAGAAAAAGCCTACTTAAGAGCCATCTTAGTGAGGATATTCCGTCAGACACTCAAACTCCCAATAACGTCGACTAACCATATTCAACGTTTAACTCGACTACTCGATATTAAAAAAAATAATTCAAAAAGTACTCAAAAACACTTTTGAAGTAATGTATACTATGCACCAGATACACTCAGCTCACGATTACTCGTATCTCGATTACTACAATAAAACGAATGACATCTAAGATATACGATTAACTCGATACTCTCAACTTACGATTACACTACCCTCTATTACCCAAGACTAGTCAACGTTTCAACACTACAATACCACCTCACCTCTTCAAGTGCTACTTCCAACGAACAAAGTCTCACCGTAGCATGTCACTACAAAACTGCAGCCAATCACTCTCCGATACCTTATCACCAAACTCGTTACGCCATAACTACGACACCACCTCCTTATTACATCGTTGTTGTGATACCTTATCACCAAACTCGTTACACCATAACTACGACACCACCTCCGTATTACATCGTTGTTGTGATACCTTATCACCAAACTCGTTACACCATAGCTACGACACCACCTCCGTATTACATCGTTGTTGTGATACCTTATCACCAAACTCGTTACACCATAACTACGACACCACCTCCGTATTACATCGTTGTTGTGGACTGTCTGGTGTAACGCCAGAGAGCCAACAGCGGACTTTAAGAGTGGGCAGATAAATATCTTTATGAGATCATAAGCTACTGATTAGGTTTTAACAGTGGCGGAACTAGAAAACAAGTTAATAAATGTCTAGTGACAATTTAAGCGCAATTTCCTTATGTTATCCATAACAATTTTAAATCGAGATAAATCAGATATTCAGCAACGGTGCCCAAATATTAAAACGTTTATATCAGTATTTGACTTCTCTCTCTCTCTCTCTCTCTCTCTCTCTCTCTCTCTCTCTATTGCCGCGCGCAGTGACGCGAACGACCCCACGTCGCGACAGGCTAGCCTCCCGTATCAAACGAAAAAAAAATCCTTTCGAACCTCCGCTCATTCGCTATGGTAAAATCCTTTCGAACCTCAGCGCTTTGCGCTAAATCACCATAGGCCTACACGATGCTAAGTTTAAAAATTCTTAATTAATTTTTTGTGGCCGAACGAAAGGATATTAACAATATTGTTTTAAATTATGGCAGGAATCGATTGGTAAATGTTTCAAGTCGCTAAGTGGTCTGGTTGCCGAGATATGGGCCAAAAACTGCATTTTTTCGAGGTTTTTTGGCTTTTCGGGAAAATCCATGAAAGAAACCCGGAATTTTTATGGCCTATGTTCATCACGACTTAAAGCTGCGGACACACATTCATTCATCCATCCAGAAATGACGGGTTAATAAACGCAATTCTCCAGAATGGAAATTGCGCTAAAAACGATGCATAACTACACGAAAATCCTTTTATTAAATCTATATCTCTTACAGAAGGGACATAATTTTATAATGCAAGGAAAATAACTTAATAAAATAGCTAAATTAAATACGAATCGAACAACTTGTAACAAAATACACCATCTCTACTTATTGTTTTACCTATAAAATGTATGCAATTGTACAGTATGCACAAAATTGTGTACACTTTTTCGATAATAATAAAATACAACTAGTACCATATTTTCACTTACAATAGAGACACATTAGCTTTATTTTAAGAATCATTCTTTAAGTAGTCTTAAAATTTGCTTAACCAAACTGTGCTGTAGCTCGTTTCTGCAATGTCTGGATCCCTGACAAAAGGGACAAATCTGAGCTGATCTCAGCCGTGCTGTCGGCAAACCACTAATATCACATTCCAATATTTTGGTATTTCATAAGGATTAGGTAAATACATTTCGTTTTTGTTTTGAAATAAATAATGTTACATATGAACTAATCACTGCACTCCATTACTTATGTCCGTATTGTTCATGTTGAACCCTCGTGTTATATGTTACCTGTCCGTATTGTTCATGTTCAACCCTCGTGTTATGTGTTACCTGTCCGTATTGTTCATGTTGAACCCATGTTGCCATACAATCATACATGTCTCTATGTTACGAGATAACTAACAGTTACATTTAAAGACCACTGTACAAGCCGACGTCTTCAACTGGTAATGTAACTCTATAATATTCTCTCTCCCTGCTTGTTGTAAATGTATATAAATATACGAGCCGGCCCGCGGCATAACATACGCCGCTATTTAGTTGTTTCTAATTTTCAATAATTCATAATTTGTGAATTCGACAGTACCAACGCTGACACTGAAAATATTTCTTTAAAACACTATAAGTAGCTCGTTAAGGACCATAACCCCCCCCCCCTTCCTCCCCCCCCCCCTCCTCCCCCCCCCCTCTACGTTTAAAATCGTTGGCTCTGCTTGTAAACATTTAGAGTGAACACAGCTCACTAAAACCATGTAGGGGTGGGGAGGTAGGGAGAGCGTTTGCAGCTTGTTTTCTAACGGCTCGAAGAAGAGAATTATATATATAGATATATATATACATACATATATATATATATATATATATATATATATATATATATATATATATATATATATATATATATATATATATAATATATCTATTACGTAAGCAATGTTTACGCATGTAAATATCGCAAGTCTACTCCCTCCCCCCATTTCGGGAGTTTTTACTGTTAGTTGAATACATTTTTGAATTTCAACTAAAATAGTGGTGTGTTTCAGTGGCGGAACTAGAAAAAACGGGCCACCCCGTTTATATATATATATATATATATATATATATATACAAACATTGGATACTCGTTTCTGCCCTAATCAGGTTTTGAGTATAATGTCTTTTTTTTCTCAATTTAAACTAATAACAACATGTCTTGTGTGTGAGTGCATTAGTCTGTTTTGAATTTTTTTTTTTTTTAAAGTTAGACTCCAGAACTAGTTTCTTTTTCTAGAACTATTCAATATGTTTGATGTAATACTGGCAACCCATGAGTACTTAGTCGGTCAAAGGAATATAAAACGTGAAAGCTTTGTATATGTAATGGTTTCTCGTGTTATGTTTATTTTTTCTTTCATTTGTATTTATATTATTTGTTTTAAATATATTTCCTTGTTGTGCTATCTCATTCTTTAGTATGAATGTGTTTAAAAATAATAATAAAGAGAAGTAATTGCTTTTTAATTTGTTTAGTACAAATATATTAAAAGGAGCTAACGAGCACCCCTATGTAACTATTTAGAAAAGGGAAATAAGTCATGGAAGTGTTTTGAACGTTTGCCTACCTTACACACTACATCTCAGGCATATATATTTTTTTACGCAACAGCATGTATTAGCTACTGTATAACATCACTACTGTAGTAGATATGTTTGTTATTTACACAAGCTTTTACCGTCAAGTCAAAAATGCAAGAACATTATTTTTTAAAACTATAAACAATGTATTATGGTCGGCAATGGGCCCCTAAATGGCGTGCCCCCCCCCCTTCCCCCGCATTGCGGGGTCTGGCAGCACTGTAGTTCCGCCCCTGGTGTGTTTATGTTTTTTTTTTGTAATTCTTTTGTTTTAGTGCGATCCACCCCACTCCACATTCAAACGTGTAACGCTACAACGTCTGGTCAAATTTAATTTAAAACCCAAAATCCTAAAGACAATAAAATATTCGTTTGTGAACTGTATATTTTTTTCACAATTGTAAGAAAAATTTGGTTAAAGTAAATTATACCTGTTTTTTTTTAATATAAAGCCATTATTCTTCAAAAAGGGAGGATACTAACTAAAACACAGTTCAGACATCTTTTGAAAAGTAGTAATTTAATACGATGTGAGTTTTTATGTTTCACAATTTTAATTTACATAATTTTATATAATCACAGGGGGAGGCGTGGTGGGTCGGATCATGGTTGTTAAAATTCGAAAATAAAAAGACTCGAGTTGAAACCCCCTGGCAGATAAGGCTCGATTCCTTCCAACACTGAAAATTAAGAATGAAGAAGAAGATATAAATCACATTATCGGACAGTAATATCGTACAGCAATATCGATTTTTTCAACCTTTATATTTTATATTGCTTTCAATCAAAATAACCATTTACTTTATCAAAAAAAAATTATTTAAGTAAGAAAAAACGATGCATAACTTCACAATTAAATGCAAGGGAAATAACTTAATATAACAGCTCAAACAAATACAAATCGAACAACTCATAACAAAATACACAATCTCCATTACTGTTTTACTTATAAAATTTATGCAGTTGTTCAGTAGGCAAATAATTGTGTACTAGTTATAGATACAAAGAAAATACAACTAATACCATATTTTCACATAGAAATGAGACACAGTAGCTTTATTTTAAGATATTTTATTTAATTAGTGTTAAAATTTGCTTTAGCCTCGTGTGTCATTGCAAATTTTAGCTATTTCTGGATCCCTAAAAAAGGGGCGAAAGTAATATGATGAGTGTATGTCAGGGGTAAGGGTTATTCAACATCATGGTGGATATCATTTGCTGGAAAAGTGGATTGTTTCTAAAAACAATTATTTGATTTGTTGAAGATACGGACAAATCTGAATAAAATATCGTAAAGAAACTAATGTTACGTTAAACATGAATCACTTCACGTAGTCTATAGTATTAGAACTACATTAAAACAACTCAAACCACCATGGGCACACCGTCAGCAACAGTCAAGAGTAAGAACGAGGACAGCCCCACCACAGAAAAATACAACCATAAGTTGTCAAAACTAACGACACAGAAGACAGCACTACAGCAACAACCACACCCTTAAACCAGTCGACCTCAGCAGAAACACCAACCAGAGAAGAAACAATATATATTTATATGAGATAGGTATTGATGAAATAAGATGAAATACATCATTATAATGTGTGTTTAATCAGGCTATTTTGATCGAATGAATGTTGGTGCGAGAGATACAACGAATGAATGTTTGATGACGCGGATGAAAGAGAGTGAAGTTTTGGGATACGAACGGGATGTTATGGTAAGCAAGCTAGGCAGTTCGGACTAGTGAGTGTAAGAGATGCTCCGTGTAATGCCGATATCAAGGATAGTTTTATGCTTATTTAAACGAGAATAGTAGTTGAATAAATATTGAACAAAAAAATGACACACCATGACACACATAGGTCACCAGTCACAGGTTTATGTACAACAGGAGACGAGTGGACAATACAGTGACTAGGATGTTTACAAAGACTGACGTGTACAGTGATATAGGGGATCAATCCACACAAATGTTGAAATTTAGACCCTCGAGACCCACCTTTATGATCCCACTTTGTCCCCTCGGCAGGCTTTAATCATCGGATTTTGAACACAAGAACGGACGATTTAAAGTTAGTATAAATATCCGCAATCGCCAGCCTCCATAGCTCAGTGGCTAGTGCACTGGTCTTGTAAACCAGGGGTCGTGAGTTCAATCCTTACTGGGGGCTGTGTATCTTTGAAGCGATCCGCTGCTCGAACATAAAAAAAAATATTCTGCTAGTGACCACATAGTCTACGCGCTCATTGTTTACATTTGGGAATATTTATAATAGGAAGCGATTAAGTGGGGGCGTATGGTGAACCTGGTTATCGGGGCTGTAGCCTGAAATGTTGGTTTTATATCAAGACAGTAAATACAAATGATACGTAGATAAGATAGCGACACAAAACATCACGTGTCGTCCACATCTCTGTCAAGACCATGGATCCGAAACAATATTTACCAAGCTGACTCGCGACGTAGCATACGCCGCTATTTAGTTGGTTTATTTTCTACTTATCAACAATTCCTAATTTGTGAATACCACACAACCCCACCCCATCCCGCCCCACCCCGCCCAGGGAACAATCAGACATGGCTGTCGTTTATCTCCTATTTCCTTACATACCCAGGTTAAAACCACTCTAATTGTATCCGTCACAGGCATAGGTAACATTCAAATCTACGGAATAGTTGAAATAGACATCACGATAAATGATAACAAATGTGCATGTTTATATCTGGACTAATGCAAAAATTATAATGTTATATTTGCTGTTACGGCTCTTATAATTTAGAATATACATAGAGTAACATTCATAGCAGTCAAACAATATATTACCTAAGACTAACCAGTGTTAAAATAAATAAACACCCAAGAACAGTTTAACGTGTAAACTGAGCCAACCAATTCGTAACTTAAATCGCTTTCCTTTGAACATCTTTTCCCGTTCATTACAACGATATAAACGACGTGTTGGTTTAGAAATACAATAAGTTATGTTTTTAAAATGTAAAGCTGACTTCTTTAAATAATCTTCTATTGTTGCCCGACAGAGAGAATCTTAGCACACCTTAAGTTACCCACATAGTGTATTACAACCCCTATGTAAATCATTTTAAGTTTAAAAAGGGAAATAACTTTGTGAAGGGACAAAAGTAATTTTGGTGAGTGTATGTTATGTACGGCCTGTAATCAGTGTTTCTTCCAGACTTTTTTCTCTGGGGGGGGGGGGGGGCACTTGAAATTTTCGGGGGATGGTAGACTTTCTTCGGGGGGGGGGGCGGACACTGTTAAAAGTATATATTTTCTATATATATTATATAAATTTCATTTCGTTCGGGGGGGGGGGGGGGGGGGCGGATACTGATAAAAGTATATATTTTCTATATAAATTATATAAATTTCATTTCGTTCGGGGGGGGGGGGGGCGGTAAAAGATGCCTGGAAGAAACTCTACATGTAATAAGTTGAGAGCCAAAGTGTCATGCGTCTTTCAGTTAGCATTTATTTACTAAAGATAATGTCGTGAGTTTACATTTCATTGGGTGCGTATGGTGGCTAAATATATCCTCCCCTCACCCCTCCCCTCAAGGAAAGACTCCCGAAATAAACAAAATACGTAAACATTTTTTTTAAAAGTTGGTCATTTTGATCTTTGGTGATGTGACCAGGGATGATGTCACAGAGTGCGGATATGACAATAAGGATCTTTCATTAACATTGTTTTAGTTTGAATAATTAAGAATAGTCATTATACAGTACAGATCTCAACCTATGGGCCACGATGACAACGTGTTGTAGCGGGTTGT
This sequence comes from Physella acuta, assembly GCF_028476545.2. NCBI lineage: Eukaryota > Metazoa > Mollusca > Gastropoda > Physidae > Physella > Physella acuta. The sequence continues at coordinate 413,862 of NW_026731961.1, forward strand.
TGTAGTTTTGGTTGAACTTTACCAGTAGGCTCCTAAATGTATTTCTTTATCAATTCATTGTCCCATTTATAGATTTGATGCAATATTTTACTGTTGGCTTTGTCAACTTCTGGCTCTAATAACATGAGTAAAAATTATTTATAAATTAAAACTTCAATAAAATCAGCGTGTCTGATTTCGGATTAATATTGCACTTGAGAGTAAATAATGTTGCTTTCTGTTGTTGTTGATTTTAATGTATTAAAATAAAACTTAGGTTGTTTAAGTAAGAAGCCAATTAACATATAAAAGTCTAGAGGCGTGCTTTAAAGCTTAAACAAACTTTCAAACGGCATGCAAGGTCAATGCTTCAATTGATCTAAGTAATATTATTTGATTACTAATTTTATTATCCTAGCAGAACTAGCTAAAATACTATACTAACTTTTGTGCGATACATGTGTATCTTTTAAAAATATTAATAAATATTATTTCATATTTAAAGATATTAATTTATTATATATATATATATATATATATATATATATATATATATATATATATATATATATATATATATATATATATATATACCTAATCCTACATATTGAAAAAGAAAATAGTGGCTCTTAACATACTGGTATATTTAGTAAATTGTATATTTTGGCTCTTCCGTCTCAAAGGGTTGCCGACCCCTGGTGTACACCTAAAGCTTTCCCTAAACGAATACGGTACTGTCGTGTTTTCGCAGGAGAATTACTACGATAATAAACGACCTGTTTTAAGTACGATATGTGCTGTAAAAACAAGCGAAATGACTTTTAAAATAAATTTAATACTGCTGCCTAACAAAGAGTTTTATGTGTAGCAGGGGCGGAACTACAATGCTGCCAGACCCAGCAATGCGGGGGGGGGGGGGGGGGGGGCACGAAATTTAGAAGCCCACAGCCGACCATAATCAGTTTTTTATAGTTAAAAATGGTCTTGCATTTTTGACTTGATGGATGTTTTGTAAAAAGAATACTGTAGCTGCGGTTGGATTATCTTTACTCTATAGACACCACCCCACGCTCTTGTAATTTCTTTTTACCTTTGTTTTTAAACCATAAGCTATAGTAAAAGATAGCCAAAACGCTCAAAACACTTCCATGACTTATTTCCCTTTTTTAAATAGTTAAATAGGGGTGCTCATTAGTCCTTTTTGATAGATTTGTACTAAACAAATTAAAAACCATTGCTTCTCTTAATTAATATTTTAACAAAAAAATACTAAAGAATGACATAGTATAAAAAGGAAATGTATTTAAAATTAATAATATAAATACCAAAAAAAACATAAAAATAAACGTAATACGGGAAACCATTACACATACAAAGCTTTCACGTTTTATATTCTTTTGCCCGGCTAAAGTTTAAAGAGTTGGAAGTATAACGACAAACATAAAATAAAACAATTTTTCAAAACAGGCTAAATGCACTCACACACATGTTGCTGTAATTTGTTTAAATTGAAAAAAAAAATTCCAAAAAGAATGACATTTTTTTTCTAAACCCGATCAGGCCAGAACTGAGTATCGTATGTGCGTATTCTGTGTTTGTATATATATATATATATATATATATATATATATATATATATATATATAGTCTGGGGGCCCAGAAATTGATTTTGCAGGGTGGCCCTTTTTTTTAGTTAGTGTGTTAGTACTTTTGCTCTGACTCACATAATGTTTTACTTCTTTTGTATACACCATTTTATAAAACTCAAGCGAATTAATTCAGTAAACTTTCAAAATAAAACAAGAATTAAAAACAAGTAAAAACAAACAAAAAAAGAAACATTTTTTATATAAAACACAATGTCCTACAGTAATATCCAGTTTTTCAACCTGTATCTTATATATCGTTTTCACTCAGAATAACCATTTACTTATTGTTTAAAAAAATGTTAAATGTTCTGTAAGGAAGTAAAAACAATGCATAACTACGCGAAAATCCCTTATTTAATATTAAATCTATATCTCTTACAGAAGGGACACAATTTTACAATGCAAGGGAAATAACTTAACAAAATAGCTCAAACAAAAACGAATCTAACAACTCATAACAAAATACACCATCTCTACTTATTGTTTTACTTATAAAATGTATGCAAATTATACGGTATGCAAACAATTTTGTACTAGTTATATAAAAAAAAATACAACTTGTACCATATTTTCACTTAGAATAGAGACACATTAGCTTTATTTTAAGAATCATTATTTAAGTAGTGTTAAAATATACTTAACCGCAATGGTTGTTGTTCTGAAATTTCTTATTTCTGGATCCCTGACAAAAGGGACAAATCTGCACTGATCTTAGCCCAGCGGTTGGCTCCCTTTGAGACAAAGAGCCAAAAGTTACAATTTACAAAATTTCCCAGTTTGAAGGTGCCACTGATATTATATTCCAATATTTTGGTATTTCATAAGGTTAGGTAAATTTCATTTTTGATTTGAAAAAAATAACGTTAAATATGAACTAATCACTGCACTCAATTATTTATGCTAGCAGTCAGTCCATATTAAATAGTGCGAGTATTGTAGGATAATCTGGAGCGATTAGATGCCACTGTTTTCTTGAGTTTGTGGATCAATGTATTCTTGTAGTGAATAGTATGGATGGATAAATGTTCATTATACGATGTTACCTGTACGTATTGTTCATGTTCAACCGTCGTGCTATATGTTACCTGTCTGTATTGTTCATGTTCAACCCTCGTGCTATATGTTACCTGTCCGTATTGTTCATGTTCAACCCTCGTGCTATATGTTACATGTCTGTATTGTTCATGTTAAACCCTCGTGTTATATGTTACCTTTATGTATTGTTCATGTTCAACCCACGTATTATATGTTACCTGTCTGTATTGTTCATGTTCAACCCTCGTGCTATATGTTACCTGCCCGTATTGTTCATGTTCAACCCTCGTGTTATGTGATGTCTGTTGTCACGTTGACCTCTCCTGTTTGTTTTTGTTTATTGTACGGGTATAATAGGGGTTTGGTCACGTGGTCTCAGTCTAGTAACTTCCTAATACCAGGTTAGTAGAGTTTAGTTTGCTATAGTAGCCACTGTTTTCTGCTCGATGTTATTAGTTGTTATTATGTGGAAAGGGAGGGGGGGGGGGGTAATGAAGAAAATCAGAATAACTATACTATAACAATATAACTACTTGTTACTGTGTGTTACAAACACGACTGCTTGTATGAGACCGATCTCGGGAAAATATTCAACGTAAAATATTGTGTGAATTATTTTAATCACGTAAACAGGATGTCTATAAAAAAGAAGAAAAAAATGAAAAAAAAAAGGTTTGATACATTCACAAAATTAAAAAAAAAATATGAGTATCCTGGAGAAATTATTAATGTGAAACACTGTACACAGTTATGAACTGTAATAGTCACAGCTTAGTTTAAATAATCTAATATATACAATGTGGATAAACTAGTTCTATTCTATTTTCATTTTTTAGCGGAAAGTTCAAATATATATATATGTAGACTGTTTTCTAATCATATTCAACAAGAATTTAGGTTAGAACTAAAAGTTAAAATCTTGAATAACATTGAACCTTCTATCTCCGTAGTATTAAACTTCGTCACAGATCTACCGTACATGACCGTGTTTTCCTGAATCTACAATTTAATTTGAGTAGTTGTCCCATTAGCATGGGAGCCAAAATTACACGCTCTAAACTTTCTCTGATATGACACGGATGTAATAGACTCTTAAATAAAACAATTTATAAAAACAATAAAACTCATTTGTCTATATTCAGTATAAAACCATGTTTTAAAATATTTCTATACATTTAAAAAAAATGTATGTAGTTATTCTCCTTATTACTATTTTTTTTTTAAAATACAAAGTAATTTTCACTTTTAAATAAAACCAACATATAGTTTAAGTTATCAACACATACATTATTTTTCAGTCAGAAGTTTAAGAAGCAGTTTTAAATTTCTCCTGGGATGTAAGAATGTATACATTTTTTTAATACCAGAGGAGGCAACCCACTACTCTTATGTCACCATCAATAATACAAAGAAAAAAAAAAACGTACTCGTAATTACGTTCTCATTTTAGACAAGAGAGTACATCGTGAAGATAACGTAGAGTTTATGTGTTTCTCGACCACAGAATATTTAGAGATACCTGGTTAACTCTTATTAAATAAAACCTACACACACCATTGTCAGTGGGGTACACTGAGACTCGCATAGTTAAAAAAGTACAATTTATTTGGAGTCGAATAAATTTCGACTAACTGAACAGAAAACCAAATATGTCTCCATAGCCTTAAGCGGACAGTACACCCACACTCCCAAACCTAACGTTATTCGTCTATGTCGTTTTAAAACACAAACGGAAGTTTATAAGGACGTTATACTTTAACAGTTTATAACGACGCTATAATTGTGATAGTTTATAACGATCTTATAATTGTTACAATGAATAACTTGATAAAGAAATTATAGTTGTCTTAGTTTTTCTCACTCATAGAAGTCGGCATCGACTGTAGATAAAATATGTATCGACACCGTATTAAATAATACTGTATTCTAATCGCGGGATGTTCTTATGCTACTTCTATACCTGGAATATATTTAAATCAACTAAGTACTCGAGTACCACGCGAAGACACGGGCAGAATGCACATGTTAACCTGCAATATAATAAACTACATAGTGAAGGGCGGTTGACTAAGGGTCAATTCAAAGAACACGGACTTGAACTCATTTTGTCCCTTCAGCCATACCCTTTCACGACAGTACTGAAACCTTCTTTACTGAAATATTGACCCTCAAGCAGTTTAAAATGTATCATACACTTTAGATAACCACACGTCTTTTTTACCTGTACATCAACATTGTGATATTTTATAAATATCCAATGAATGCACATGTTTAAAACGAGGCCGTTATTGCTTACCGTTTTTTAAAACTTATTGAGCGAAAGGCCAGACGTATGTACAGTGGTTTAAACAACGGGCCCATCGACTCTATAGATATTATGACTATCGTCCAGAGTTTTTGTATTACGATACAGTACAGATCTTTAGCCTCACAAGGTGGACCCCATCACATGACATCAGTGGACGTTTAACCGGTAACTTACACAACTTCCAGTTACCGAAAATCCCCCAAAACATGATAGAAACATGTATATGAGCTAATACTTACACGCAAATATTTCGTCCACCTAACTGCCATCGGTTTAAAAAACTGATTGCATACTTACAAAGCGTCTAAGCATTCTGTCTAAATATCATTTGCTCAGTTGAAATAATGAATATCAAAGACAAGGTTTAATCTGTTTAGAAAATGTTCATCTTTCTTTTTTTTTCTTTTTTTTTAAAGCAGCGGCAAGTACAAGTTAACTTGGCTTGGACAAAATGCATTACTTCCCCTAAGTAATTATTTTAATTTTAAAAATCTAATATGGGAAGCAACTTATAACAATGGCTTGCAGGGAAATATATGCATATCTAATTAATATAACAGCCAATATATATTTACAATTGGTGTAAAAAATCTTTATTTTTTTTTACATTCTTTATGAAACTTCTGTTAGTTACTTAACGTTTTACATATTTGATAAAATAAATGTTATATTATTAATTAGAAAAACTATATTATCTTTAAAAAAAAAAGGCTCATTATAAATTTTGCACTCCACCATCACTTACTTGTGTGAAATTTTAAGCAATAATATTTTTGGCTCCTTTGAAAAAGGGAAATGCAAGTTTTCATAAAATTTTCTTGAATGCAACTGATTGAAAAAAGGTTAATGAAGAAACTAAACACATTCATAACTTGTCATGAGGTCTTGTTTATTCTTTTACAAAAAGCACATATATGTGATATTTTAATTCATTTCAGTTCAAACTCACAAAACTTTGACGTAAAAATAAACATAAAATATACTAAAAAAAAAAAAAAAAAATGAAAAAGGGAAAATAAAACTATAAACAATTTAATTTAGTAGACGTCAGAACAACAAACCAATGTCTAGTTGTCGCCTTAGTTAATTTTTAAAACGGCGAGGGCTTGTTCTGGTTGGCCTACGGAAAATATTATTTCCACTAATATGTTTGTGTTCTAGTGTCGCCTGTGTCCACTGTGTTAGAGTTAGAAAGCTATATGATTACACATAGGTTGGATTGTTTCCCCTCTTGTTGAGGGTTTTATAGAGCGCATTTATTCAGTTAAAACGGTACATGCTACTGCTGGTCTAGATCAAAACGTAGTTAGAACCACTGAACAAGATGTGAGAAAGGATGAGGAATGTGTAACAATTAGTGGACAGCAATGGCGTCGTTATAACCAGTAACAATCATTATATAAAACTGGTATTAAACCTAATAAATTACCTCGTTTTTCAAATTATTTACGGCAGGCAACGTAATCAAATGGTTCCACGTTTAAAACATAGTCATCTGTATAGATTAGGTAGTACAACATTAGGCAATAGGCAAGTCATCTGTATATATTAGGTATTACAACATTAGGCAATAGGCAAGTCATCTGTGTAGATTATGTAGTACAACATTAGACAATAGGCAAGTTATCTGTATAGATTAGGTATTACAACATTAGGCAATAGGCAAGTCATCTGTATAGATTAGGTAGTACAACATTAGACAATAGGCAAGTCATCTGTGTAGATTAGGTAGTACAACACTAGGCAATAGGCAAGTCATCTGTATAGATTATGTAGTACAACATTAGACAATAGGCAAGTCATCTGTATAGATTAGGTAGTTGCCCTGTCGTCCACACAACTTGGTGGTTGACATAGAGGGTGATATACACACCCTCCTCACCCAACTCAATGGTTGACATAGAGGGTGATACACACACCCTCCTCACCCAGCTCAATGGTTGACATAGAGGGTGATACACACACCCTCCTCACCCAGCTCAATGGTTGACATAGAGGGTGATACACACACCCTCCTCACTCAACTCAATGGTTGACATAGAGGGTGATATACACACCCTCCTCACTCAACTCAATGGTTGACATAGAGGGTGATACACACACCCTCCTCACTTAACTCAATGGTTGACATAGAGGGTGATACACACACCCTCCTCAATGGTTGACATAGAGGGTGATACACACACCCTCCTTACCCAGCTCAATGGTTGACATAGAGGGTGATACACACACCCTCCTCACCAAGCTCAATGGTTGCCATAGAGGGTGATACACACACCCTCCTCAATGGTTGACATAGAGGGTGATACACACACCCTCCTCATCCAGTTCAATGGTTGACATAGAGGGTGATACACACACCCTCCTCACCCAGCTCAATGGTTGACATAGAGGGTGATACACACACCCTCCTCACCCAGCTCAATGGTTAACATAGAGGGTGATACACACACCCTCCTCAATGGTTGACATAGAGGGTGATACACACACCCTCCTCACCCAGCTCAATGGTTGACATAGAGGGTGATACACACACCATCCTCACCCAGCTCAATGGTTGACATAGAGGGTGATACACACACCCACCTCAATGGTTGACATAGAGGGTGATACACACACCCTCCTCACCCAGTTCAATGGTTGACATAGAAGGTGATACACACACCCTCCTCACCCAGCTCAATGGTTGACATAGAGGGTGATACACACACCCTCCTCACCCAGCTCAATGGTTGACATAGAGGGTGATACACACACCCTCCTCACCAAGCTCAATGGTTGCCATAGAGGGTGATACACACACCCTCCTCAATGGTTGGCATAGAGGGTGATACACACACCCTCCTCATCCAGTTCAATGGTTGACATAGAGGGTGATACACACAACCTCCTCACCCAGCTCAATGGTTGACATAGAGGGTGATACACACACCCTCCTCACCCAGCTCAGTGGTTGACATAGAGGGTGATACACACACCCTCCTCTCCTCACCAAGCTCAATGGTTGACATAGAGGGTGATACACACACCCACCTCAATGGTTGACATAGAAGGTGATACACACACCCTCCTCACTCAGCTCAATGGAAAGTGGACAGTTAGCTCCCTATGTTATATAAGCAAACACAGTCATGTTGCCTGTAGAAATGTGTTCATCTGTGATAGTGACAATACAATTAGAGATTAAGATAGCAACTAAATGGAGGTCTTAGAGCAGGTAGAATCAGGTTAATTATATAAGAACCATCCAAAAAACTATAAATAAACGGAATTTATATTTTTAATTTTCCCTTTCAGAAGAGAGCCAGAAATAATTTTGATCTGAAGTGTATACATGGTTAAGTGACGAGCAATTTTATAGTTATAGTGTAACTTTTAAAATAAAGTTAGTGCTTCTTACAATATAATGTAACCTTTATTTTTTAATAGGTATGCAAAAGTTTAAAGATTAAACATAAATCAATAACAACATTTTAAACGTCAAAATATTATTTTTTAAGAAAGATATTTGTATAGAGTATTTAATTAATTACTTATTTAGTAGTTATGGTAAACAACTGACATAAGTTTTCTCCCTTACTGGTTTTTTCTTCATATTTACATGGGGCGGAGTAACACTTTTTTAAAGATGAACATTTTACAAACAAATGAAACATTGCTTGAAATATTATCGATCTCAAATCAACAAAGTTTGTTTAGATTGAATGCATAGGTGTCTTGAAATTTAAAAAAAAATATTTTTTTTTAAACTGAACAAATATTGTTTAGACTGAATGCTTAGAGGGTTTGTAGGAAAGCAATCAGTTTTTTTAATAAGAAGGCAGTTAGGTGGACGAATTATTTTTGTTGATATTTATTAGGTCATATACGTGTTTCTACCAAGTTATGGGACCTGACTGTCTATGTGGGTAATGTAGTAGAGCTCATCTGTCTCTTTGATCTCAGCTGTTGAAGGGATAATTTAACGAGCTCTGTGATGATCCGTCTTTACGTTGACGTTGTCTAGCATAATTCAGGTACCCAACAGACAGAGCTGAGTAGACTCCGACCTACCTAGTCATACACGGAATCCGAACTCGAGATTTTTCTGTTATCAGTTACAATCTAGAATTTGGTAAAGAAATTATAAATACATTATTTCCCCTGCAAATAAAAACAAGTAACAAAATCTACATGGGAGGTAATTCCGTTTTGTCACGGCCTCTGAGAAGTAACTCGCTTGTATCACCCCATTTTTCTCTAAAGCTTTGTTGGAAAGGAGACCACACTTTAAAAAAAATGTTTGTAAGCAGTAGTTAATTAAAATTTATTTTAAAATGACACATCCGCAGGGGCGTAGCGAGGGGGGGGGGCGGGGGGTGCGGACCGCACCGGGTGACACCATTTAGGGGGGTGACACCAAGGCAAAAAATAGCAAAATATATAGAGAAAAACTCGAGGGGGGGGGTGCAAATCGAAAACTTGAGGGGGGGGTGCAAATCGAAAGTTTGAGGGGGGGGGGGGTGCAAATCGAAAATTTGAAAGTTTGTCCCTGGGAAGGGTCTATATGCCTCTGGGGGGGTGACACCATTAAGTCCCGCACCGGGTGACACCCGACCTCGCTACGCCACTGCACATCCGTTTTTTTTTTGGGCTTAACCTTCAAATTTAAATGGCATACTATAAAATTTAGGTCACAATCATTTAAAAAAAATACATTTCGGATCCCTTATAAATGGAGCAAGTATTTAAAAGGAGCTACTACAAACGTTGAGTACCGGTATAGGTCATGGGTCGGCAACCTGCGGCTCGCAGTTACCTCCCCTAAGTTTAAAATCGTTTAAAACTAAATTATCTGCCCTTAATAGCCTTCATTAAACCCGGCTCTACGATTGGAAACATTTAGCGTGAACCACAGCTCACCAGACCATGTAGGGGTGGGGGTGGTAGGGAGCGCGCTTACAGCTTGGTGTTTTCTATGGTCTCCAAGAAAAGAATTACATATACAGATTTACACAACCCTCTGTGAACAAAAGAATTTTTTTTAAAAGTGTTATTAAAAGTGGTATTTTCAAAGAAACAGTTAAACTAAAATAATATTTTAAATAAATACTTACTTTTTTTTGGAAAATTTAACAACCAGGCGTGGCCAAGGCGGTAGAGCGCTTGGATGCAAACCCGAAAGTCTCGAGTTCAAATCCGTGTCCATGTCAGTAGAACGTACTGACCACACCCTCACTTCTTATACCAAAGTGAAGAAACATATAAACTCTTCTTCATCTGCCCAATAGATCGATGGATCTAAAGTTGAGTCTTTACTTTATATCAACAATATTATACATACAATAGGTCTACAGATTTGGATCTAACCACAAGAAATCTCAGTCCTTCACAGTTTAGTTGCTTAAACACAATTTTTTGAGGAGTTTATTCTTCCATGTGTACGTATAGTTAATTGCTAATTGTTTTACACACGTTTTATTTTTGTTTGTCTAAAAAACAAAATTATTTCTTAACATGTTTTCATACATCATATGCATAGATTAGATACATTTTCTACGTATTAGTCTCTGCTACCGTAGTACAGACACCACGGATACTGAGCCAGCCTAATGTCATGTGAGAGTGTGACGCTCTACACTAGCCACACCACGTCTTGATGCTAAACGTCAGGTAATGTAAACACAGATGTTATATTTGATAGGAACATGTGCTCAAAGTTTTCTTAATAAATGTTTACCTTATAGTCTCCCGTGTTGGACTCACCAACACTTACATATAACATGTTGGACTCGCCAACACTTACATATAACATGTTGGACTCACCAACACTTACATATAACATGGTGGACTCACCAACACTTACATATAACATGTTGGACTCACCAATACTTACATATAGCATGTTGGACTCACCAACACTTACATATAACATGTTGGACTCACCAACACTTACATATAACATGTTGGACTCACCAACACTTACATATAACATGTTGGACTCACCAACACTTACATATAACATGTTGGACTCACCAACACTTACATATAACATGTTGGACTCACCAACACTTACATATAACATGTTGGACTCACCAACACTTACATATAACATATTGGACTCATCAACACTTATTTTCTAAGAAATATTATTTAATTATTACTTACAATCATAGAACAATCGCATTAGCTTTGATTTAACTATAGTTATCAAGTTCAGTTGACATTAATTTGCTTATGTATATTTCTGGATCTTAGTTTGTCAACTTTACATGGTTAAACAATTGCTAGAAAAAATATATTTTTTTTTAAACTTTTCCCTCAAAAAGGCGAATAATTAAATTTAAAAATTAATACAAACAAGACTCGATATGTAGATAATGCAGTACATTGTGTGTTTTTTTTAATTTTTTATATTTCACCATTTTAATTTACATACTTTTATAGAAATCACCAACTCGTGCAGTAATATCGATTATTTAAACATTTATATTATATATTTTATCACACAGAATAAAGAAACAAGAAACATTTACTTTATTTAAATAATTGTTGTTTAAGAAAGTAACAACGATACTTAATAATTACATGGCGATTCCTAAATTCATTACAGACGGTAAACAATTCTTAATTCAAGGGAAATAATTTAACGAAATAAATTTAAAAAAATAAGAATCGAAAAACTCAGAACAAAACACACCATATCTATTACTGTTTAACTTATTAAATGTATACATCAAAAACGTTTTTTTTAATGAGTTTAAAATTATTTTCTAATAAGTACAACTTTTATCTTATTTTCACTTAGCAGCCGGACACTATACCTTTTTTTTTTAAAACAACCTCTATATAAATATTGTTAAAATTCGCCACGGGTAATTCTGAAATTTATTTATTGTTCTTTTATCTTTGGCTCCCGTTAGAAAAGTGACAAATATAATCAACTAAAACAGGAATTGGTAACCTGCTGCTCGCGAGCCGCATGCGGCTTAATTGATTTCAAGTTGCGGCTCTCCAGTTCCGTGCACACATTTTACGAGTCATATTATTTAATTTACAAACATTCATAAAAAAAATATGATATTGAAAAATAAAACTCAAAAAAAAGTAAACATAATTAAAACATTTATCAGAGAACAATGAGAGTAGGTGAGGTAGAAAGTATACGTCAGCTGACAGCCGCTTGGGCACCAGGCCCAGCCCCACGGTCGTGCTGTGACCAGCCCCATGGAAACAATTCCATGCTTGCTGTGTCAAATATGCTCTATTGGGTCATACCGCATATAGATATATAGCCGCAGCTACAGAATTGCTTGTTTGGTCTAGGGTACGTCTATTTGGACAAGAGGTCCCTTAATAATTAATATTGTGTTGTATTAATATTGACTGGTTGCAAATACTTGGCCAAGTGAAAGGGTTTAAAATTATGAGTCAATAAATAACTCAGTGCAAAAGGTGTAACAATGATTTAACTTTTAATACATGAAGGTTAACATAGAGTAATTAACACAGCAGCAAAGTTTTAACTCAGTCAGAGTAGCCTGAAATGGGCGACTGGTCTCCAGGGCGGCGTGGTCACATTTGCTCACACACGGACCTCTGTAGCGTCTAGGCTTTTGCCCCAAGCTGGCCGGCTGTAACATACATTTGACAAACTTTCTAACATCTGTGTGATATACACATTCATTCAGACTTCAGACACATACAACGTTACTATTGTAACAAAGATAATACTACATATACTATATTACATTAGCCTGACATAGCGCCTGCCATACACATTACTAAAAATATCGTTTTCTTTCATACATTATTTTATACACATTCAATACTTATTTATTAATATAGGCTCTAGGAGCCCAGTTAATACAAGTAAGTTTTCAATTACCTTCAAATGAAGCCACACAATCCTCTACACACGTTGCCAAAAAGTAAGATTAATTTCTCCGTGGAGAACAAGTGCCGTAGCACCAAAATGAGTATAATTTTATAATGGCTAGTTCATTAGCACCAAAAAACGTGTACCTCCGAAGAGGGGAGAGGGTAGAGTGACCGAACTGTAGCGTCCCTACCCTACAGGTCACATGACTCAGACTCCGCCCTCATGACGGCAGTCCGAGGTCGAGGACCGGTCAGCCTTACGATACCGCTGGACTCAGGTCTAGGTGTGCAGTGTTTCTTCCAGACTTTTTTTTCTCCGGGGGGAGGGGGGGCACTTGAAATTTTCGGGAGGGGGGGGGGGGCGGTCAACATTTGGGTGGGGGGGGGCTGGAAGAGACTCTGCAGGTGTGTACCATTACCTGTGGGGTAGCAACAAGGGGGGATATATATGATATATGATATATATATATATATATATATATATATATATATATATATATATATATATATATATATATATATATATATATATATATATATATGTATATATTTATTTATAATCTATCATAACACTTGCCACTGCTCAAGTGCTGACGTTTTCGATTATCGTTAACAGTGGAATTTTATTTTATACATAATATATTTCCCTACCTGTGAGTATGCATTTGTTTGAGTGACGTATTATTTTAATTTTTAGCTTCCTACAGTTGAGCTAGATACTGGACTGTGGGGTACGAGTAGGGTGGAAGATAGGCCCTGTGAGAAGCGACCGATACAGTGATCCAACCGATACCCAAATCAGTTAGTCGGAGTTTGCCGTGTTGAGGTCTGCCTTTATGGGAGACACCTCCTGAGCCAGTGGTGTCCGTAAAGAAAGTAAAACAACGTATTGGCTTCTAAGGTGGATTGGGATAGTCCTATATTTATATTATGTGATTGCTACTTTTATCATAGCAGAGCTAACTAAAACACATTTAATCAACATTTAAAATAAAAAATGAAATTTATTTACCTTATACTTATGAAATACCAAAATATTGGAATATAATATTAGTGGCTCTCTAAAAACTGGAAAATTTTATAATTTGTAACTTTTGGCTCTTCGTCTCAAAGGGTTGCAAACCGCTGTGCTAAGAATAGATCAGTGCAGATTTGTCCCTTTTGTAAGGGATCCAGTAATTAAGAAAAATAAGGATGTTACTAACTGTAGGTGAGCATATTTTAACACTTCTTAAATAATAATTCTTATAATAAAGCTAAAGTGTCTTTATTCTAAGTGAAAATATGGTAAAAGTTATATTTTTTTTCTATTTATAACTAATACAAAAATGTTTGCATATTATATAATTGTATACATTGTATAATTCAAACAATAAATAGCAATGGTGTATTGTGTTATGAGTTGTTCGATTCGTATTTGTTTGAGCTATTTTGTTAAGTTATTTCCCTTGCGTTGCAAAATTATGTCCCTTCTGTAACGGATGTAGAATTAATTTTAAATAAAAGGATTTTCTTACATAAAGAACATTTAACATTTTAAAAAAATAAGTAAATGGTTATTCTGAGTAAAAACTATACATAAGACAAAGTTTGAAAAATTCGATATTACTGCAGGACATTGTGATTTATATAACATTTTTTGTTTTTGTTTTTACTTGTTTTCAATTATTGTTTTATTTTGAAAGTTTACTGAATTAATTCGCTTGAATTTTATAAAATTGTGTATACAAAAGAAGTAAAGCATTATGTTAGTTAGAAATACTCTTTGTCGGGTAGCAGTAGTAAATTTATTTTAAAAGTCAATCGCTAACAAAGGATTGGTGCAATTTGGAATGTGTGCACCAAATCGATCTGGAAATTAACCATTTGATCGTGATTTGCAACGTGAAAACGACTTCGACGTCAATGATTTGGGTGCGTTTGTTGAAAGGAATCTACCAAAATTGGTTCCAGAACAACGTATTGTATATGACAAAATCATGCAAGCAGTTACAAACCAAAGCGGAGGATTGTACTTTATAGATGCACCTGGAGGTACAGGCAAAACTTTTCTTATTTCAATCATTTTGGCAACGATAAGATAAAAAAATAGAATTGCCTTGGCAATTGCATCATCTGGAATTGCAGCAACACTTTTAGATGGTGGTCGAACAGCACATTCAGCCCTAAAATTACCGTTGAATTTTCAATCCATCGAGACGCCAACATGCAATATCACCAAAAATTTTGGGATTGGCAAGGTTCTCCAAACATGTGAATTGATCATATGGGACGAATGCACTATGGCGCACAAAAAAGCATTGGAAGCTCTTGATCGCACACTTCAAGATTTGAGGGATAATGGGCAGCCCTTTGGCGGAGCACTCATTTTATTGTCGGGTGATTTTAGACAAACTCTGCCAGTTATACCACGTTCAACACCGGCTGATGAGCTTAATGCATGTCTCAAATCATCTGTTCTATGGAGACATATAAGGAAATTAACCTTGAAAACCAACATGCGTGTTCAACTTCAATATGATGCATCCGCCGAACGTTTTGCAAAACAATTGCGAATTGGGAAGATGACAGTTGAGAAATGGTAACAATATATTAAAATGCTTTATACGTAGCAATTAATATGTAAAGTGAATGTTAATCATATGTCCATATTACAATGATAAATATATTATAGTAAAAATGTACAATGAATGTTATAATATTTTTTTCCGTATACAATTATTGTATACATTTTTCAAGATGCAAATTGAATGTAATAATACTTCCTTTTTTAAAGGAATGATACGTTTTCAATAAAAAATGTAAATGTAATGTCATCATTACTTTCATAATGTGTTTCTTTAATTTCTTTAATTTGTTTAAACCTTTAAGACCGCATTAAGGGCACACTAGTTATATATACATCACAATGTCCTATTTTACTTTTTTTTTTAAAAGAACTTTAAGTAAAAAAACACGTTAATATAAAGTCTAGTGACAATTTAAGCGAAATTTCCTTAATTAATTTTTTGTGACCAAACGAAAGGATATTTTTGAAAACTTTCTGCGGTAATATTGTTCTAAATTATGGCAGGAATCGATTGGTAAATTTTTAAGGCGCTAAGTGGTCTGGTTGCCGAGATATGGGACAAAAACTGCATTTTTCGAGGTTTTTTGGCTTTTCCGGGAAATCCAGGAAGAATTTCCGCGAAGTTTTTTGGCCCACAATCATCCTCGGAACTTGTTTAACATATTTACTTTTGGAACTAGTCCTCGATATTGCTTCGTTGAGGAGGAGATACGACTTAAAGCTGCGGACTACAGCTGCGGACACACATCCATCCAGAAATTACGAGTTAATAATCGCAATTCCTGTAAGGAAATTGCGCTAAAAAAACGATGCATTACTACACTAACATCAATTTATTAAAGATTAATTATATATCCCTTAAAGAAGGGACACAATTTTACAATACAAGGGAATTAACTTAACAAAATTGCTAAAATAAAAACGAATAACACCTCATAACAAAATACACCATTTATATTTATTGTTTTACATATAACATGTGTGCAATTATACAGTATGCAAACAATTTTGTACTAATTTTAGATACAATATAAAATATAACTTGTATCAAATTTTCACTTAGAATAAAGACACATTAGCTTTATTTTAAGAATTATTGTATAAGAAGTGTTAAATATGCTAGACTATAGTTGAACTTCATGAATTTCCCATGTTAAATTTCTGGATCCCTTACAAAAGGGACAAATCTGCACTGATCTTAGCCCAGCGGTCGGCAACCTTTTGAGACGAAGAGCCAAAACTACAATTTACTAAATTTCCCAGTTTTTAGAGAGCAACTAGTATTATATTCCAATATTTTGGTATTTTAAAAGGTTTAGGTAAATTTCATTTTTGATTTAAAATAAATAGCGTTAAATATGAAATAATTACTGCACTCCAATATTTACGCTAGCAGTCAGTTCATATTATATAGTGCGAGTATTGTAGGATAATCTGGAGTGATTAGATGCCACTGTTTTCTTGAGTTTATGGATCAATGTATACTTGTAATGAATAGTATGGATGGATAAATTTTCATTATACGATGTTACCTGTCCGTATTGTTCATGTTCAACCCTCGTGTTATATGTTACCTGTCTGTATTGTTCATGTTCAACCCTCGTGTTATGTGTTACCTGTCCGTATTGTTCATGTTCAACCCTCGTGTTATATGTTACCTGTCTGTATTGTTCATGTTCAACTCTCGTGTTATATGATGTCTGTTGTCACGTTGACCTCTCCTGTTTGTTCTTGTTTATTGTACGGGTATAATAGGGGTGTGGTAACGTGGTCTCAGTCTAGTAACTTCCTAATACCAGGTTAGTAGAGTTTAGTTCGCTATAGTAGCCACTGTTTTCTACTCGATGTCATTAGTGGTTATAATGTGGAGAGGGTGGGGGTGGTGTTAATGAAGAAAATCAGAATAACTAAACTATAACAATATAACTACTTGTTACTGTGTGTTACAAACACGACTGATTGTATAAGACCGATCTCGGGAAAAAAAATTAAATTCAACGTCAAATATTTTGTGAATTATTTTAATCACGTAAACGGGATGTCTATAAAAAAAGAAGAAAAAAATGAAAAATAGTTAAATACGAGAACAAAATAATAAAAGTATGAGTATCCTGGAGAAATTATTAATGAGAAACACTGTACACAAGTTATGAACTGTAATAGTTACAGCTTCCTTTAAATAATCTAATATATAAATGTAGATAAACTATTTCTATTATCATTTTTCAGCGGAAAGTTCAAGTAATATTTAGACTTTGAACCTTCTATCTCCGTAGTATTAAACTTCGTCACAGATCTACCGTACATAGCCGTGTTTTCCTGAATCTAATTGAATTGGTAATCTATCGTTTTAGGTACGTACAGTCGCCCGCGGCTAGTAATGTACGAAAAAGTTACCTCATTGTCAAGGCTAATACCAGAGGAGACAATCCACTACTCTTAGGTCACCACCAATAATAAAAAGAAAAAAAAAAACATTCTCGTAATTACGTTCTCCTTTTAGACAAGAAAGTACATCGTGAAGATGAAGTAGAGTTTATGTGTTTCTCGACCAAAGAATATTTAGAGATACCCGGTTAACTCTTATTAAAAAAAAATCCTACACACACCACTGGCAGTGGGGTACACTGAGACTCGTATAGTTAAAAAAAAGGGACGATATATTTGAAGTCGAATAAATGTCGACTAACTGAACAGAATACCAAATACGTCTCCATAGCCTTAAGCGGGCAGTACACCCACACTCCCAAACCTAACGTTATTCGTCTGTGTCGTTTTAAAACATATAAACGGAAGTTTATAACGACGTTATAATTTTACAGTTTATAACGACGCTATAATTTTGACCGTTTACAACGGCGCTATAATTGTGACAGTTTATAACGATCTTATAATTATGACAATGAATAACTTGACAAAGAAATTATAGTTGTCTTAGTTTTTCACACTCATAGAAGCCGGCATCGACGGTAGATAAAATATGTATCTACACCGTATTAAATAATACTGTATTCCAATCGCGGGATGTTCTTATGCTACTTCTATACCTGGAATATATTTAAATCAACTAAGTACTCGAGTACTACGCGAAGACACGGCAGAATGCACATGTTAACCTACAATATGATAAACTACATAGTGAAGGGCGGTTGACTAGGGGTTAATTCAAAGAACACGGACTTGAACGCATTCTGTCCCTTTAGCCATACCCTTTCACGACAGTACTAAAACCTTCTTTACTGAAATATTGACCCTTAAGCAGTTTAAAGGTATCATACACTTTAGATAACCGCACGTCTTTTTACCTGTAAGTACATCAAAATTGTGATATTGATATTTTATAAATATCCAATGAATGCAGCTGTTTAAAACGAGGCCGTTATTGTTTACCGTTTTTTAAAACTTATTGAGCGAAAGGCCAGACGTATGTATAGTGGTTTAAACGACGGGCCCATCGACTCTATAGATATTATGACTATCGTCTAGAGTTTTTGTATTACGATACAGTACAGATCTTTAGCCTCACAAGGTGGACCCCATCACATGACATCAGTGGACGTTTAACCGGTAACTTACACCACTTCCAGTTACCGAAAATCCCCCAAAACTTGATAGAAACATGTATATGAGCTAATACTTACACACAAATATTTCGTCCACCTAACTGCCATCGGTTTGAAAAACCGATTGCTTCCTTCCAAACAACTAAGCATTCTGTCGAAACATCATTTGCTCAGTTGAAATAATAAATATTTAAGTAAGCAATGTTTAATCTATTTAGATAATGTTTGTCTTTCTTTTTTCCTTTTTTTTTTCAAAGCAGTGGCAAGCACAAGTTAACTTGGCTTGGACAAAATGCATTACTTCCCCTATGTTAAATATATTAATTTAAAAAAACTAACGAGGGAGACAACTTTTAACACTGGCCTGCAAGAAATATATACGTATCTAACTATAAAAATAATCAATAAACATTTACAACTAGAGTAGAAAATCATTACATCTTTTACATTTTTAATGAAACATTTAATTTTTTCTTAACGTTTTACATATGTAATATAACTTAATGTTACATTATAAATTACAAACACTAGATATTTTTTTTAAAATGCTAATCATAATCTGTGCACTTCACTCAACACTAGTGTACTTTTTGTGTTGATAATAAACTATTTCTGGCTCCCTTGAAAAAGGGAACATAAACAATAGTTAATGTATTTTAGTGTGGACGACAGACCACCAATCCAATGTCCAGTTGTCCCCCTTGTGAACCCTCAAAACGGCGAAGGCTTGTTCTGGTTGGCCTACGGAAAATATAATTCCACTTCGCAACAAATATTATACTTTAAAGAAACTAAACTTTAAACAGGACAAAAACACTCATCAGAGAACATTGAGAGTAGGTGGAGTAGAAAGTATACGGACAGCTGCTTGGGCACCAGGCCCAGCCCCACATCCGTGTTGTGGCCAGCCGCGTGGCCACTATTCCATGCTTGCCACTGCCAAGTGCCGACTTTGTCGAATAGCGTTAAATGTGAATGTCATTTTATTCAGAATGCATGTCCGTATCGGTTAGTAATCTTTAATTTGACGTGCGTGTAGTAGGTTTTAAGTGATTAGTTACTATTGTTGAACCGGGTACTGGACGGTGGGGTACGAGTTTACCTTCCGTTCAGTGGGTTGGAAGATAAGCCTGGTGAGATCCAAAGGATAGAAAAGACCAATACACGGTAATCAAACGAATATTCAAGCCACTTAGTCCTAGTTTGCCGTGTCAAGGCCTGCCTGGCTAATGGGAGACACCCATTGAGCAGGTGATGCACGTAAAGAAAGAGAAAGTTAACTGCTTCTAAAGTGGATTGGGATAGTCCAATGTTTTTATTTTTTGATTCTCGAAAGAAGTGTATGTTATATTTAAAGCTATTTATTTTAAATAGCATATCAAATTTATTTACCTAATCCTAATCCAATAATAAAATATTGGTATAAAAAAATGTTTGTGGCTCTTTAAAACTGGGAAATTTTGAAAATTGTAACTTTTGGCTCTTCGTCTCAAAAGGTTGCCGACCGCTGTTCTAGTGTCCTCTGTGTCCACTGTGTTAACGTTAGAAAGTTGTATGATGATACTTAGGTTGGATTGTTTCCCCTCTTGTTGAGGCTTTTATAGAGCGCATTTATTCAGTTAAAACGGTACATGCTACTGCTGGTCTAGATGAAAACGTAGTTAGAACCACTGAACAAGATGTGAGAAAGGATGAAGAATGTGTAACAATTAGTGGACAGCAATGGCGTCGTTAAAACCAGTAACAATCTTTATATTAAACGGGTAATAAACATAATAAATTACCTCGGTTTTTTTTAAAATTGTATTATGTACGGGCAGGTAACGTAATCAAATGGTTCCACGTTTAAAACATAATCATCCTAATAGATTAGGTAGTACACCATTAGGCAATAGGCAAGCTATCTGTATAGATTAGGTAGTACAACATTAGGCAATAGGTAAGTCATCTGTATAGATTAGGTACAACATTAGGCAATAGGCAAGTAATCTGTATAGATAAGTTAGTAAAACATTAGGCAATGGACAAGTCATCTGTATAGATTAGGTAGTACAACATTAGGCAATAATCAAGTCATCTGTATAGATTAGGTACAACTTTAGGCAATAGACAAATCATCTGTATAGATTAGGTAGTACAACATTAGGCAATAATCAAGTCATCTGTATAGATTAGGTACACCAACATTAGGTAATAATCAAGTCATCTGTATAGATTAGGTTGTACAACATTAGGCAATATGCAAGTCATCTGTTTGCAACACACCAGTAACAAGCAATTCGTTTTATTATACAATAATAGCTTCAGTTTCACCGTTATGTCTCTCTATCTCACTGGCACTCTGTCTATCTGTTATTCAGGAACAATATAGAGAAACACGAGCACATTTAAAAACTTTCAGCGTCAAACGGAAAACAAAATGTGACGTGAAAGGAACATACAGGAAATATTCTAAGGACGGAAAAGTACACACAATACTAATAACGTCATCGATACTTGATAATAAAGACACTAACATTACTACCTAATAAATTTCTCTAATCTTAAATAAGTCTCTGCCTGCAGAGTTTCTTTCATGCATCTTTTCTTTTTCAATGTAGTTGGCATACGAAGTGATAGTTTTGTCAGCACTATGCCCAGCCACCGTATTAGTCGTTAGGGTAGCTCAGAGTTCGGCAACCTTTTGAGACAAAATTTACCAGTTTTTAAAGAGCCACTAACATTTTTTTCCAATATTTAGGATTAGGTTTTTATAAATTTAAATAGCTTTAAATATGGAATAATTATATTTATTCGTATATTATTTTTAAATACACATGTTTCGCACAAAACATATTATTGTATTTTAGCTAGCTCTAATAGAATAATAAAATTAGTAATCATATAATATAACTATAATCATTGAATATTTCTATTAGTTACATCAATGGAAGCGTTGACCTTGCATGCCGTTTGAAAGTTTGTTTAAATCTGGTTCATAACTTCTTGTTTTAAGTTTCAAGCACGCCTCGAGATTTTTATTTGTTAGTTAGCTTATTACTTAACTTTTTTTTATTATATTCACGTAAGAGAACTCTTGCTTGCACGAATATGTTAACCTGATTAGCTGTGTGCTGTGACCTGATTAGCTGTGCTATGACCTGCTCAACTGTGTGCTATGAACAGATAGAGGTGAAGGGAAAAGTTGTTTCCAAGTCAACCCAACAAGTTCACAGTTCAGAAGTCTACATCTGATGTCAACGACGAAAGAATTGCGAACTGTTACCAGCCAACACGTCTTGTGAACGCTGCCGTTCTGAGCGATATTAGGTCTTGGTTAAGTTAATCCAGGGAGATAACCTGGTACTTATTGAACTTATTGTCTTGCATTATTGCAATTTCTTTTACCATCCGCTTGGATAGTGTACTTAGTTTTTACTGTTTACCATACTATTCAGGGGCGGAACTACAGTGCCGCCAGACCCCGCAATGCGGGGGGGCCCAGACCAATTGGGGGCCCAAAAATCCTGGCTAAATTATTTTTAAAAAAATTAACAAAAAAAAATAGGTGGAGGTCGAGTTATCTTTCTTCTACAGTTACAAACAAACACGATAGTCGGCAAACGTCTTTGAGAAAAATGCACAGACTATAACTCGAGAGACCGCCAGACATATAGACAACTTCAAAGACGAAGCATCTGAAATTTGACTGTGCCGGCACGCTTTGAAATCGGGCTGGGGAAATGTTGCGGCGAGGCGACTATCCTGGTCTTCTAGACGATCGGAAAAAGTCGGCACTATTGATGTAGATGTTTATCGGCGCTTTCTTGTCCGCTTCCCTTCCCAACTCTCCCCCCCCCCCTGCCCCCTACCCCTCACCTCTACCCCTCACCACACCCTTACTCTTACAATAAGATGTAATGCATAGATTAACGAACCGTCTATGAACTGTAAACTGACAAGTTCTGCACATTTTATTAAAGACACTAGTCAGTAGTTGTTCATTTACCTGATGAACAGGGGCGGAACTACAGTCCCGCCAGACCCCGCAATGCGCGGGGGGGGGGGGGGGGGGGCAGGCCGTTTAGGGGCCCACGGCTGACCAAAATTAATTTTTTTTTTAAATTTTGAATTTAATTTTTGCCTTAATATTTGGTTTGTAAAAGAAAAACACTGTAGCTGCGGTACGATTATTTTTATTCTACAGTCACTATACCACGCTCTTCCACAAAAGATAAAATCCATTACACAAACTACAGTGTAAAATATAGGCAACTCTTCAAATTTTGAATGACTTCTTTGACTCGTTGCCCCCCCCCCCTCCCTTTGATAGCTAAAAAGAGGACACGTAACTGTTTGACCGATCCTCCAAAGTGTACTGTGGCGGATGGGGCAGGGGATGGGGAAGGGATGGGGACCAAAAAGGGGGTTAAAAAATTGTCGACAATTTTTTTACATATTTAAAACAGTTATTTATAGTTGTATTCTTTAACCATCGTCAAGGCCGAGTTCTATTTCCCTACAATCAAACACACGCTGTCGCCGGCAAAATTCTTTTTAAAAAAACAACAAAGTCCATAGCACGAAAAGCCGCTACATATGAAGTGGGCTTTCATGATGCGCGGTTCTTATTTGCGGCATTGATAAGGGACCCGAAATCCATTGTACATTTTTCAATGTCAATACGTGTTTGTGATAGTGGTTGAATTTGTATCCGGTACTATCTTGTATCGTACAAATAATTTTAAAAAAATAATATAATACTAGAAACTTCAGTTTTATATACGTTTACTTGTTTTTGATTTTACAAGAAATATAGTAAAATTTTAAGGCCTATACTTCAAATTATCTCCCCTGAGTAAGTTTTACAATGGGCGATGCTGACGTACATAGATCAAGGCGTTTTGTTGTCTCTTTCAAGTTTTTTTCCCGAGCCGACCCCTATCCCATCCCTCTTTCTCAACCTCACAAGTATCGAGGAGATAAATGTATCGTTTATAAACTACTTCCTAACCGTACGATTCACCACTTCAGCACATTTTGTCAGACACTAGACAGCACTAGATCTAGTCAACACATATTAATTTACTTTCATAGTATTAGGCACATCTAATTCACAAAACATGGCAGGTAAGATTATTTTGTATATAATTATTTAGAAATTTATTAGAACGTTTAGAATTAATTGAACATTATTAATAGTCATTGAGGTGGGGGTGTGTGAGGGTCTGGCTTTTTGTTAATCCCCCCCTCCCCTAAATCAGAAGGTTATTTTTTCTAGTTCCGCCACTGATACACATGACATGTTGTTGTGATTAGAAATAATTGAATATTTTTTTTCAAAACCCGATGAGGCCAGAAATGAGTATCCTATGTTCGTATTGTGTGTGTATATATATATATATATATATATATATATATATATATATATATATATATATATATATATATATATATATATATATGGGGGGCCCAAAAAAAATTTTTGCGGGGTGGCCCATTTTTTCTAGTTCCGCCACTGATACTATTGTATGTAATGTTTATCATTTTAAGGTTGTGACGTATCTACTTTGTAGCATAATACCTTTGCTTTATGATATGTTTTTTTTTTTTGCACACGCTTCATTGTTATGTGGCACTTGCTGCATTAGGGTTAATACCTTGTGGTACTTTATTTACATCATGAAAGTATATTGTAATACTAATGTTAGTAGTTATTGGCTTTCATGTTACTTCAACTCACCAAGTTAACCGCCACTGTTATACTATTTAAAGGTTTTTAGAGTCAAAAATTACTTTTCATATAATTTTTGAGTTAGCGGTGGGGGTGTAGTGAACGAGTGAAGGGGGATGAATGGGGGTGAATGTTATTGTACTTGGTACCCTGTCCCGTTCGACCTTCTTCAGTTCTCATGCTATGAGTTGTAATAGTCCGGTTTGTACCAGTTTATGAAAGGGTATATAAGGTGTATGAAAATGTGTGTGATGGCCTCAGTTTTGTCCAGATCTCCAAGGTTAGTATAGGTTAGGTTTAGATTAGTTTGTAGCCACTGTATCTTAGTTTACTACCTTGTGTATTTTGTGTTTAGACTAGCCTGTTATGTGTAGATAGTGTATATACTATTAAAATCTTTTAGTTTTCAACGAGCCTTTGTTTCATTCAGTCTTGTGTTGTAACCCGTTTGTGGTTGTTTGTCTTATGTGTTGCGCTACGCATCGGATCACCCGAAAGGCGTGTCCGTGTGTTCACAACATTCAAAAAGCTCCTTCTTGCTAATCAGAGCTACCATTCCAGTGGAGGAGGGGGGAGAGACTTTCTGTAGTTTTTCTTTAATTTCAGTTTGATTTTTAACCTCTTCTACTCTTTGGTGGCTGATATTTATTTGTCCCACTTTGCTGAAGTGGGTTATAAATTCTTTTGCTGCATTCTTTTCTGTTTTGATCGTGTTTTCTATGTCGATGACTATGGGAGTAGCTCTGTTTTCTTCTTGGTTTAGCCTTTTTGCAATACTCCATAGTTTGTGACCATCTCTATCTACATTGAGGTGTTCTGTTTTTTCATGCCAGCTTTTCCGTAATGCAGTTAGATACTTTTTTCTAAAAACTGCGTTTGCTGATTTTAATTTTATGTTATTTTCTACAGTGGGATTTTCTTCAACAGTGTTTCTAGCATCAATTGTCTCGTCATGGAGTTTCTGGAGGTCTGGAGTTTTGTGCAGTAATATCGATTGTTTCAACCTTTATCTTATATATCGTTTTCACTCAAAATAAACTTTTACTTTATTAAAAAATAACTAAACGAAAATCCCGTATTTAATATTAATTCTGTACCCCTTACTGAAGGGACACAATTTTTAAATACAAGGGGAATAACTTAACAAAATAGCTCAAACAAAAATGAATCGAACTACTCATCAGAAAATGCACCATGTTTATTACTGTTTTACTTATAAAATATATGCAATTATTCTGTACGCAAAAAAATAGTGTACTAGTTATGGATAAAATAAAATACATCGTGTACGATATTTTTACTTATAATAAATAAACATTAGCTTAATTTTAAGAATTATTATTTAAGTAATGTTAAAAATTGTTTTAACACAGCCGTTGTATGCTTTATTTTTTGAAAATTTCTGGATCCCTTACGTAAGGGCAAATTAAAATAAAATAAATGGCGTCGTTAGGTTTGGTGTGGAAAACATACCACTAAACATTATATTATTTTTTATTAAGCATGAGTACACTTGTGTATTTTGGGTATTTATGTCGACTTCAGCATATTTCTAACATTCTCTTTTAGAAACGGTATTTGCTCTTGTCTTTCTTGTCTTTATGAATTTTACAACAACCTGTTTGCGGTAATGAACAAAAAATAAGTTTGACGATAGATTTTACTGAGTCAAAAGAGCCCAGTTTTGCATTCTTGTCCAATGTGTATGTATGTGAGTATGCGTGCGTGTGTGTGTGTGTGCGTGAGTGTGTGTGTGTGTGCATGCGTGCGTGCGTACGTGTGTGTGTTTGTGTGTGTGTTTAAACATAATGACTTCCGTGCGTTTTAATTAAGTGGACACAGTGACATGTCTAGTAGATCACATTCTTTTTAGAACGATACATAACAAAAAAATTACAGCGAAACGAATTAACAGCTGTGAATACAAAGCTTAATTATGCAAAAACATAAATTGTTATGTTTGTATTTACTTGTTTTACATTTCTAGCATTTAAGGTACTTCGGTATAGACAACGAATATGTTGTTGGACAATCAGTAATGGAAGAAAATCATAATTTTGTGTTATCAAACTCGAGTTGTTTGATTAGGCTGTAGGCGAGATGGGTGCATATTTATTACCTCCCCTTCATAAAACAAACTACAAGATAAAAAAAAAAATATTAAAGGAGAGGAATAAACAACAAACAGCATTTCCATTATCGGTTTTTTTTCGAACATTTTTAATACTTTAATTTTGTTGGCTATTAATTATTTTAATCATTTCATTTTTACACTAGAAAGTAGACAGTTGAAACTTTTATTCACATTGTTCTCTACAGATTGATTTTTTAATTTTATTTTTTGGATCTCTTAGAAAAGGTAAAACAACAATTGAAAAAATTAGCAGAAATTACCTGGGAAGGTTTATTGACGGCTGAAGGTAATATATTCGGTGCTGTCGGGTCGGTAAAGCTCATTGATGTTAAACCTAAAAGTTACGAGATGAGGCTCCATAACTTGAGACAGCCACTCATTTGAGAGAGAAAACTCCACAACTCAAACAACAGATGGTACCACGTCAACAGAATGTAATGGCCATGGTGTCAGTATAGAACAGTGTTTTATTCAGGCAACACTCCGGGTAATGATGGCATCTATGTTTACAAAACTAATATATAATAATCGAGCAATGAAGGAAATTGAAAAAAGTGTATGATATAGATGTGGATATTTTATTTATTTTTATTATTTAATCATGTTTTTATTATTTGTATTGTAAACTATATAAAAATGAAAAAAACACATTTTAAAACACAAAGGTCATTATTTATAGCTGTTAGTACACTTTTAATATATTTACTTTTTTCTCAGACTGTTCTTTATTCTTCTTTACAATAAATCATCATATATTTCCGGTAAGAAGAAATTACTATAAAAATATTTTTTATTATAACAAAGAACACAAAAAAACATGATAAGAAGAAGAAAATTGATGTGACAAAAGTGATGCAGATGTTTCAATTATTGCGTTCTTGTGGGTACATTTTGATAGCTGTGTGTGGAGTTTTCTTTGATCCTTTAATTACGTCACCCATGAACCTCCGCGTGTATAAGATTCCAAGTTATCTTGTTTGTATATGTTTGTTGTGTCAATTCTAGTAGTACGAAAACAAGAAAGCGAACATTTATAAACTAAACAAGACACACGAGTCTGTACACCTCCAGTTTAGATGGACACGATGGTTTAGAAGGGCACGTAGAGACAACAGTTTAAAAAGTTGGATTCAAATGTTTTAAATATATGTATATATATATTTAATATATATACATATATATATATTAAATATATATACTGAATACAAGTGATTATATACATGAACGGCAGCGACCCAATAGTTCCCAACTGAGTTCATACTACAATACTATACTAACAATCATTTATATTAAATTTTGTCTTTATTTGTAAGGGATCCAGAAATAACTTATCAAGAAACAGAGGGAGTTGTTCGTCAAGCACATTTTAACTATACTTTAGCAACGATTCTTAAATTAAAGTTATGGTTTCTCTGTCTAATTAAGATACAAGTTGTTTTTGTAAAGAAAATATCTAAAACTAGTACACTTACGACTACTGTAGTATTGCGATTCTTAACAATGTAAGACTCTAATAACTATGGTGCATTTTTATTTTTATTTTTGAATCGTATTTGTTTTATTTATTTTCTTAAGTTATTTCACTTGCACGTCAACAATATTTTTAACAACACGAGAGTGATAGAGCATTCGATCTTAATTAACCGCGCCTTATTATTGTGTTATTTGTTACGTTTAGAGTTTTATGTGAGATGGCTTTGTTATGATTATCATTACCACACAGTTAAACAAACCATTGGATCAACTTCAGCATGAGTGGACAAAAAGCTGCTAGTTAGTGCCCCGCCCTCCTTCTTGGAGAAAAAACAGCATGCATGCAGTAGCGAATTCAGAGTTAGATGGCGTTATGACAGATCTCATAATGACTTGTGTTATGTGCCACATACTTTTGCAGCGTAAAATTTCTTACTGCTAGCATAGACATTGGAGTGTAAAGAGTTATCAAATGACATTTATATTAATATCTCGTGGGCTGACTGATAATATTAAGAGCTATTTTACGGTACTCACAAAAATCTAACATGTTCACTAGCACACTCGTATACATAGAGAAAGACAAAAACGGCTTCTTAGACTGTTTAGTTTATTTTTTTTTTATTAGTTGCATCATTTCAAGAATCCAAAAAATCGAGGAAAAAATGCAAAAATCTCGGGACTGTTGCAAGTCCATGAATCCATCCAGTTTTGTTGGGTACCTGACTTGCATAAATCATATTGGACATAGTAGAGACCCTACCATAGCATTAAAAAAAACATGAACTCTACTTCATCTGCCCTTTGGATCTTTTTTTTAGGTCTGAAAGGGATGCTTTACTTCTTCATAACATTACACTTTAAAAGTATAACAATAATGTTCGAGCTCATGGGAGTATAATTAGATGGCCCGTCACAACTTTTGTTATTTCCGAATGTTCTCTACTTGTATGGGTACACCGTTTGAAGATAACTAGACGTTTGAAGAAAAAAAAAATTTTTTGGACCATGATACGGATAACCCACTTGAGTACGATACATGTTTCAGTCTTAATAAGGAATCATATCATTAATAAAACAACACATGCTTCTTATTTTCACTTTTTTCTGCATTCTATTTACACGGGCCCGTTTGTTACTCACATCCCGTTTATGGGATATATTTATACAAAATCGATGTGTAAAAAAAAAATCGATTGCTAAAATATCGATAGCCCAATTCAGCTCCCAAAATCTGAACGATAGAAAAACTTTACAAATTTTTAAGTCTACCGCCCGCCCCCCCCCCCCACCCCCCTAAACGAAATGGAATTTATATAGAAAATATATACTTTCAACAGTGTCCCAACAGATAGGACAGAAATAAATAAAGTTTATTTCCTCTTTGGCCCTTATAGAATTGTTTAGGTGTGACTAACACAATACTATTTATTATTTTTAAATTGCTATAACAACTAGTGTCATACTCTTAACGTAACAACTAACACATCACAGCTATTCTCATAGTAGTTGTATTGTCAAAGGATCTACTCAGGTAGAAAGTAAGAAAGACCATGAATAATGAATAGTTTTTTTTTTAGAGGCCAAGGCCGAATTTCTTATCACCCTTATATAGTTAAAAAAAAACAACACGGGAGTGATCTCCCCTAAACTTTCTCGCATATTCGTATATAACACTACGGGAGATGGCACATCACGATATAGACATGATTTTTATCCATTTTAATTACTTAAAATTTTAAAATAGAATAACATCTCGTAAAATAAACCGGAAGTGATCTCCCCTAAACTTTCACGAATATTCTTATATAACTTGGAATATAGACATGATTTTTAATTACTTAAACTTTTAAAAATAGAATAGAATCTCTGTTATGATGCATGTTCGACTAGGGGAATTGGTGCGCATGAATGCTGGTGCGAAGCGATAATATTGAACGAGTGAATGTGTGACGCAGTACGCAAGAAAGTGACGTTTTAGTGTGAGTTCGTTGTTGCCGGGGGGAGAAGCTTAAGTTAGTCTTGTTCATGTTATGTTAGGGTTAGGTTGTCCCTTCTTAGTATCGTTTGTTCAAGCTGTCCGATGTCTATTTCTATAGTGTAATAAATGGAATTAGCAAACAATGTCATTCTGTCAAATCATTAGTAAGCGTTGATGTCGTCGTGTCTCAAGATGCACTATTGCATAGCTAAACATAATCAAATGGTAGTGGTATTGAAAGATGGTATTGGATCCAGTAGTTCTACCCTCTCACTGCATAGCTGTGGTACACATAGAGAACCCAGTTATAACATGGTGAAACAGCATTAACGTGAACCAGCTATAGTAACATGAAGCAGCTACAACAGAATGAAGACAGCTCAAGCAGTATAACAGTATGAAGCAGTTATACAAGGCGAAGTAGCTTAAAAACACTTAGAAGCTAGTCGGCGGATATAACATCTAGTCAGAAAACTCTATCACTGTCTCATCATCCAAGTTTCATCGATATAATTTTCGTACGGACTATGTCTCTGTGATATATGGACTGTTATTGTGAAAACCGTGTGTGAAGATCCCAGCGTGAAATCACATGTTGAAGACTCGTGTGTGAAGACCCGTGCTAAGAAGACTCGTGTGTGAAGACCCGTGCTAAGAAGACTCGTGTGTGAAGACCCGTGCTAAGAAGACTCGTGTGTGAAGACCCGTGCTAAGAAGACTCGTGTGTGAAGACCAGTGCTAAGAAGACCGTGTTTGAAGACATATGCATGAAGACCAGTTCTAAGAGGACCCATGCCGTTATGACCCGTGCTGTGAGAAACCGTTATGTGAGGACCTGGCGTGAAGACCGTGCTGAGAGGACCTGTGTTGTGAAAGACAAGGGAATCTGTGTGGGAAGTGTGTGTTGTGTGATGAAGCTGATGATGATGCCCAAGTTCTACAAACTAGATAAGTAGTACCTCTTCATATATTTTTTAAGTAGTAGGCATGTCCATTTTTTTTCTTTTTCTATTACGTCTTACTGGAACCAACAAATGTAGTGATTAAGCAGGGGCTGTAGGTATTATGAGCCCATTGCAGTGTTATGCTGATGAGGGTTGTTGTATGATAAGTAAGACATCAATATTAGTGTTAATTGATATTGTTATAGTTCATATGGACACGCCGGTTTGAGGGCGGTGTTATATTGTTGACAAGATGATGTCACTATGATCTGTATTTGATTTGTTAAATTAGTCATAATGATGTGATTTTCAATGTATGATATGTGATGATATGTTATCCTATGAGGTTTGTTTTCTTAGCGTAAGGAACCCAGTAGATTAGGATAATAATGTTTTAAGATAATTTGGTGTCGTCACACCGTTCAGCAGGAGGATAGTTCGTTGGTCGGTTGCTTCATCGGTAGTTAGTTGATTTCAAGACTGAGGATGCAGTCAGATTTTTTTTTGTGTGGGTAGCTCGAGGATGTACCGAGTACCTGGTCATGGATTTAAGGGTTCTAGGGAAAATATTCCTCTATGTGATATCGTATTTAGTTACTGAAGATGTTAAGAATTATTATTTGTACATGTCATTGTAACATGAGATGAATATATATAGTTGATATAGTGAGTTATGAAATTAGATGTGGTTACTTAATTACTTGGAACCAAAGTATTACGTGAGATGTGATTTATTGTATAAAAAATTTAGCGTAATTAACAGAAGAGGTACTACATTAGATTAAGTCTAATACATTAGAGAGACTATGTTAGATAATGATAACCGATTAGTGGTGACATGTTGTTTTCCCCTAGGAATAGTTTATTTTCAGTGGAACTGATGTGATGTTTAAGGTCTATGATATGATCGACAGTGTATGAAATCCTGGCCTTTACGTGAAGTGTGATTGTAGGATGTATACCCAACTGGTGATCTGAGACATATACTTGGCAGAATCTTCAAAATATGGTTGTCGCGCGGAGACATGAACTAAACAGAAACTTCATGAATTAGTTTAAATTGTTTAGCCTTTAAGGTCTATGTGTGAATGCTACCATAGTTGCTATTGTTAGGTAAAATAGAATGTTGTATTATTGATGTAATGAATAAAGCTAATGTGATTTGCTTGAAGGGAGAGAGGGATAATGTTATGATGCATGCTCGACTAGGGAAATTGATGCGCATGAATGCTGGTGCGAAGCGATAATATTGAACGAGTGAAAGTGTGACGCTGTACGCAAGAAAGTGACGTTTTAGTGTGAGTTCGTTGTTGCCGAGGAAGAAGCTTGAGTTAGTCTTGTTCGTGTTATGTTAGGGTTAGGTTGTCCCTTCTTAGTATCGTTTGTTCAAGCTGTCCGATGTCTATTTCTATAGTGCAATCAATGGAATTAGCAAACAATGTCATTCTGTCAAATCATTAGTAAGCGTTGATGTCGTCGTGTCTCAAGATGCACTATTGCATAGCTAAACATAATCAAATGGTAGTGGTATTGAAATAGGGTATTGGATCAAGTAGTTCTACCCTCTCACTGCATAGCTGTGGTACACATAGAGAACCCAGTTATAACAATATCGTAGAAAAAAAGAATTGCGCACCAAGCGAACGCCAAAACAAAATGTGCATAATAATGCGCAATATTATTAGTACTTTATAAATTTGCATGCTTTTTTTGAGAAATCGGAAATAGCGTAAATTAGTACTTCCGGTCAACTGAAATTACTCAAATATTGATAGAAGGTAGAGAATTACATCTTTTACTTACATGTGAAATTTCATGTATCTATCTGAAACAGAACTCAAGTTATAGACTTTTGAAAAATTCAAAGTAGAAAAAGTACCACTTCCGGTTATCGGAAATCGCACAAAAGTTGAAAAGGATCTAAGATTTTAATAAAATACTTATATATGACATTTTATCAACCTAGCTGTAACGGTACTCAAGTTATCGCGTTTACACACACACAGACACACAGACACACAAACAGACACACAGACATACGGACAAGATTGCAAAATTATGTTTTTTTCCGTATCAGTGAGGTGTAAAACGTCGAGTTTTGTAAAAATCTCGATTTTTTTTTGCACGATTACAATACTTTTTTTTTTCTTTGTATATACGAGAAAGTAAAATTGTGTATAACAGTGCGGATCTACACATTTCATATAATACCTATATGTGAAATTTCATCAACCTAGATCAGGGGTCGGCAACCTGCTGCTCGCGAGCCGCATGCGGCTCTTTTGATATCAAGATGCGGCTCTCCAGCTCCTTGCACAAATACTAATAATCTTAATACAAAAATAAAATATTTGAAATCAAATTTTTTTAGTGGCTCTTTAAAAGCAGGGAAATTTTGAAAATTGTAACTTTTGGCTCTTCCGCTTCAAAAGGTTGCCGACCCCTGACCTAGATGTAACGGTACTCAAGTTATCGTGACACACACACACACGCACACTCACGCGCACGCACAAGCACGCACGCACGCACACACACACACATTGGGCAAGAATGCAAAACTGGACTCTTTTGACTCATTTAAGTCTATCGTCAAACTTATTTTCTTGTTCATTATCGAAAATAGGTTGTTGTAAAATTCATAAGGACAAAAGAGACAAGAGTAAATACCGTTTCTAAAAGATAATGTCAGAAAAATACTGAAGTCACTAAATACCCAAAATACACAAGTGTACTCTATTATTTAAATATTTTTGATCATGCTTAATAAAACAAATATAATGTTTAGTGGTATGTTTTCCACACCAAACCTAACGATGCCGTTTATTTTATTTTAATTTGTCGTAAGGGATCCAGAAATAAACATAACATTAACTAGTAACGCTATGATTAAATAAATTTTAACACTACTTAAATAATTATTCTTAAAATAAAGCCAATGTTTATTAATTATAAGTGAAAATATGGTACAAGTTGTATTTTATTTTATCCATAACTAGTACACATTTTTTCGCCTACAGAATAATTGCATACATTTTATAAGTAAAACAGAAATTGACATTGTGCATTTTGTTATGAGTTGTTCGATTCGTATTTGTTTGAGCTATTTTGTTAAGTTATTTCCCTTGAAATTAACAATTGTGTCCCTTCTGTAAAGGATACATAATTAAAATTAAACAAAGGGATTGTCGTGTGGTTATGCATAGTTTTTTCTTACTTAAAAAACTTTTTTTTAAATAAAGTAATTGTTTATTCTGAGTGGAAACGATATAAAAGATAAAGGCTGAAACAATCGATATTACTGCACGATATTGTGATTTATATAAAACTATGTAAATTTTGAATAAATGGAAAACCACGTCGTATTATATTACTACTTTTCCAATGAAATGTGTACTGCGTTTTAATTAGATATGAAATTTTTTGAAGATATCATTTTTTAAACGATTTAATTACTTTTCTAAAACTTTCTTGCAATTTGTTAATTAAATAAAGTTCACAAACAAATATCTTATTGTCAAATTAAATATAACCAGACATTGTAGCGTTACACGCTTTGAAGAGGGGGTGGGTGGATCGCATCAAAGCAAAAAAAAAAAAACATATACACACGTATATTTTAATTGAAGTTCCAAATGCATTTAAATAAAATTGAAAACTCACGAACTGTTGGGGAGGATGACTTATAGAAGGATAGAGCTGATATTAGAGAAAAGATTGCTACAACCATCTGCGTTAATCACTGACTAAAGATTATTAGTGCCTTTAACATTTCAAAGATATTAGTTTTGTTCACTGGCCACTTGACATGTCTGACTCGACATGATGGCCCAAACACATTTGGCCACAACATGGGTGGCCTATTGCAGTATAGATCTCAACCTATGGGCCACGATGATGTGACCTCTGAGAACGGGTTGTAGCGGGTTGTTGTAGTTTTAGTTGAACTTTTCCAGGAAGCTCCTACATTTATTTCTTTATCAAATCATTGTCCCATTTATAGATTTGATGCAATATTTTACTGTTGGCTTTGTCAACTTCTGGCTCTAATAACATGAGTAAACTTTATTTATAAATTAAAACTTCGATAAAATCAGCGTATCAGATTTCAAAGTAATATTGCACTTGAGAGTAAATACTGTTGCTTTCTGTTGTTGTTGATTTGAATGTATTAAAATAAAACTAAGGTTGTTTAAATCAAAGAGCGAAATCAGAGTAACACCATATTGAGTGGTCGCTCACCCTTTACTTCAACTGCCCAGACTTTCTATATCACATAGTTTGTTCATATCATGATATAGGGTAAAGTTTTATTTTTTAACATCAATTTTCACATATATCTATCAACGAGAATAGATTGATCTACAATAGTGGCATTTAACTTCAGAAAATATCCTGCAGTACTCACACTATCCTATCGTAGACTGACTTCTAGCACAAAATGGAGGCCACCCAGTTGACGAAAATCGTTTTATTATATTGTTGACATGAATAATGTTTTTTTTTTTTTTGACTTCATAGAGGCAGTAAAAAAATAATAAAAAATATAAACTTATGCCAAAAAGTAATTTATAAATTTAATACTTTTTAGAATCAATGTTATAAAAGTTGCAAATCCAGATAACTAGAGAAATTCGTTTTTTTAATTTAAGGTTACATTCTATTTATTTTCATCAAGCCTAAGTTACAACCGTATGTTTCATGTTCGTAGGACAAACATTGATTGGCTGTAAAGGATTTTCGTGATCTTCTTCTTCTTCGTTCTTTATTTTAGTGTTGGAAAGGATCACCACCAACACAAGTATACATGTCAACTGGCAATGAGGCTATTGACTCCGATTTCTTCCTACGAGCCGGCCAGCGGCATAACATACGCCGCTATTTAGTTGTTGTTTTTTCTACTTTTCAGCAGTTCATAGTTTGTGTATTCGACAGTAGCAACGCTGCCACTGAAAATATTTCTTTAAAACACTATAAGTAGCTCGTTAAGGACCATAACCCCCCCCCCCCCTTTCTCTCCCCCCCCCCCCTACGTTTAAAATCGTTTCAAACAAAATTATCTACCCCTAATAGTCGTCACTAAACCCGGCTCTGCTTGTAAACATTTGAACACAGCTCACTAAGAGCATGTAGGGGTGGGGTGGTAGGGAGCACGTTTACAGCTTGTTTTCTAGCGTCTCCCAGAAGAGAATTATATATATAGATTTTTCATTTTTTTATTCGCTTCCATTGCCTTTGTGCAACCAAGAACAAACTACAAGGCAGCAGTTGTTTTTATAATAACATCGCTTTTTTTATTCTTGTAATCTTGTCGTCTGTTAAACTAACTCTTTAACTTGTCAGATCCACGGTTAGGGGGAAATAACAGTGAGGACTACAGTCACTTCCCCTAACTTTATGTTGCTATGGCTTAAAATGGAACGTACTGTTCTCTATAAATACACAAGTGTTTTGATTTTGAAAAAAAAAATATTATTACAATTAGCCTTTAGCTAACTTTATGTTGCTATGGCTTAACTATGGGACGTACAATATAGCTCTATATAGCTACACAAGTGTTTTGATTTGGAAAAAAAAATTATTACAATTAGCCTTTGGCTAAGGATAGTTATTTTTTCCAGGCGCAACCACTTCGTGGTGTTAGCTGAAATAACATTTTCATTGCTCATCAAAAAAAAAAAAAAAAACCTTCTTCAGACTTACAGTTAATTAAAGGGAAACAACATTGTATATATCACATAACTCGAGAAATTAGTGTTTGCCTCCCCTACTCTTGCAAGCCAGAATAATTCATCTCTTAACTCAACTAATAGCTATAATAGTTTCGCCAACAGTAAAATGTTGCATCGTATCTATACAACGGACAATGAACTGATGAAGAAATACACGAAGGAGCCTCCATGTAAAGTTCAATCAAAACTACAACAACCTCCACAAACCTTTGTCAGGAGCGATCTCATCGTGGACCATATGTTGAGAGCTGCGCTGCTGTAGGCTATCCATGCAGTGGCCCAATGTGTTTTGGCCATCTTGTCGAGTCAGGCATGTCAAGTGGCCAGGGACGCTAGCATACGGCTTGTTAGGTAGGATGATTCAACTATATCATGCGAATGGCTGAAATTATTTTCTCCCACACAGTATTTTAGCAGGGTGTCAATTAATGTTATATTCGTAAGTTGTATAATATTAAATTGGGGTATGATAAGGGTATAATTTGTTGCAATATATTGTGTTTATGTTTCTATTAAATGTTAATGTTGTTTTTTATCAATTAGGCTGTTATAGTTATATGTTGCTATATAATAAATATATAAACCGCAATTTGACTCATACAAATGTAAAGTAAACTAGATTATCAATTAGCCTACTTAGTTAAGTAAACCTAATGTAGGCAAACGCTT
The DNA here is from genome assembly GCF_028476545.2 of Physella acuta. Classification (NCBI taxonomy): domain Eukaryota; kingdom Metazoa; phylum Mollusca; class Gastropoda; family Physidae; genus Physella; species Physella acuta. Next base: position 451,468 of record NW_026731961.1, read on the forward strand.
ACATGCTGATATATAAGTTGGAAATATAATTTATAAAAAAAAAATACATAATTATCTTTGCACCTAGCTATACTGGACAGATGAAGTAGAGTTCATATGTTTCTTGCTCTTTATTTCCATAACATGATTTAGGTACACATCATGGTTCTCCTGACCTGGACTTGGATTCGATCTCGATAATTTCAGGTTAGCAGTCTTGCTCTCTATCGCTAGCCCCCCCCCCCCCCCCCCCCTGCCCCTTATACATATGCCTAAGCGCATACTTTTGTTTTGAAAAAAATAAATTAAAAATAAATAAAAATAGAGATGTAAAGGTATTGACAGTCTCATATGTTGGGCACACCAACACTCACATATAACAGTCTCATATGTTGGGCAAACCAACCCTCACATATAAAAGTCTCATATGTTGGGCACACCAACACCAACACTCACATATAACATTCTCATATGTTGAGCACACCAACACCAACACTCACATATATAAATTCACATATAAAATTCCTTCTTTTTGGTGGCATTAATGCTGAAGTGATTCCTGTTAACAGTAGCTTTGGTTTCTTCACAATATTAGTTTTCAGATTTTTTCCCAGTCTTCAACAAAAACAAGTAATGTTTTTCGAAACAATCCACGTTTACCAACAAATGATAGCCATCATGATGTAGAATGTTTTCAATTTTGGATGGAAACTTTAATAGGAAGTTCATTGAAATAAGGAGTAACTAAATATTCTAAAAGAATAGCGTGTATTGTTCATTTTTTTTTATTATTATATCGTTCGTTATCATATTGTTGCAGAGTAATATTTTATATGAGTTTAGAAAATAAAATAATATTACTATTAATATTTGCGTATGGGAACTCGAGAGCCGCATCTTGGCATCAAAAGAGCCGCATGTTGCCGACCCCTGACATACACTCATCAAAAGTATTTTTGTCCCATTTTAGGGGATCCAGAAATAGCTATAAACAATAATTACAGGGATAGGGATAAGCAAATTTTAACACTTCTTAAATTACAATACTTAAAATAAAGCTAATGTATCTTTATTTCCAAGTGAAAGTATGGTATAAGTTATGTTTTCTTTTTATCTATACATAGTACACATTTATTTGCTTATTGAATAATTGCGTACATATATTAGTAAATGAGTAATAGAAATGGTGTATTTTGTTAAGAGTTGTTCGATTTATTTTTCTATTGAGTTATTATGTAAAGTTATTTCCCTTGCATTTAAAAATTGTGTCCCTTCTGTAAAGGATGCAGAGTTAAATTAAAACAAAAAAAAGATATTGTCGTTTAGCCATGCATCGTTTTTTCTTAATTAAATGCTTATTCTGAGTGAAAACAATATAAAAGAAAAAGGTTGAAAAAATCGATATTACTGTATGATATTGTGATTTATATAAACATATGTAAATTAAAATTGTGAAACATAAAAAACCCACATCGTTTTAAATTACTACTTTTCAAATGATGTCTATACTGTGTAATAATTAGTATCCCCTCTTTTTGAATATAAACGGTTTTTTAAAAAATAAAAAAAATTATTAAAAAACACACGCCCAATTTACTTTTACCATATTTGTTTGCAATTATGAAACTTTTAAAAAATCACAAACGAATATCTTATTGTCTTAAAGAGTGTGGCTTTCAAATTAAATTTGACCATACATGGTAGCGTTACACATTTGAAGTTGTGGGTGGGATTGATCGCATTAAAGCACACACAAAAAATACAAAAAAACATATACACACATACGCATTTTAGTTGAAGTTCAAAAAAAAATAACAACTAAAAATTAAAACTCCCGAAATAGAGGAGGGGGGATGACTAGCGCTATTAACATTATAGCAATAGACATTGCTGATGAGATAAATGTCCATTGTGGGAGAAACACAACGGGCGCTAGGTTAATAGTTTGTCTTTTTCTCTAAACCGAAACTAAAACCAAAATCACCACTTTAATTTCAAATTTAACCGTGTGTCCGCTATTTAGTTGTTTTATTTACTTCTTTACAGTAATTAATAAATTGTAAATTCGACACTACCAATGCTACGACTGAAAATATTTTGCTTTAAAACTCTATCAGTAGTTGGTGAAGAACGATTATCCCCACCCTCCAATTCCCTTGTAGGGAGAATTCAACCCACGATCCCTGATTTTCAAGACAGCGCTATAAGGTGTTAATTATTTGTATTAAAACTGCTAATCCGACGATTAATGCAGAAATCGATTGTAATTAATTGGCAGCCCAGCTTTGTGATGGTAGATTGTGGAGGAGTACGTGAGATTAACGGATGAAGTTATAAAAATCACGACAGGGATAAAACGACATACATAGGACCAAACCACTAAAGTACATATAAATATATACATATAAATATACATATATATATATATATATATATATATATATATATATATATATATATATATATATATATATATATATATATATATATATATAAATCTTTGCCAGCCACCATATTCTATCAGATACTACAAAGCATTGTGTCTCCACAGGTGGGGGTCTACGACCTATTCCGGAAAGATACTTGCCCGAATGCCGTTGCATTAAGACATTAATAAAGATCAGGAGGTTCTGCTTTTCTATAATACAGTACGCTGGTTGTCAAACGAAATGTTTTGAATCGTGTTTTTGGATTGAAATCTGAAATCAAATTGTTCTTGGAAGTGCACAGGAATCTAAACATATACTTAAAAAGACATAGAGTGTCTGGAGAGAGTATCATACCTAGCAGATATATTCGAACATCAACATAAGCTTAACCTGTAGCTTCAGGGAAAATGAACGAATAGTATATATCAATTGATATATATATATATATATATATATATATATATATATATATATATATATATATATATATATATATATATATATAAGAAGTGAGGGTGTGGCCAGTACGTTCTACTGACATGGACACGGTTTCGAACTCGAGACTTTCAGGTTTGCATCCAAGCGTTTTACTGCCTAGGCCACGCCTGGTTGTTATATTACAAAAAAAAAATGTAGATTGAAAATCTTATTTTAGTTTAACTGTTTCTTTGGAAAATAGATGTGTTATATGCCTACCACTTTTTTTTTTAAACCTTCTATTGTTCACAAATGGTTTTGTAAATGTTGTACAATATATAAAAAATTGACACTCACTATATACCAGATGTATGAGATGTTAAAACGGTTAACTAGAAGTACAGCACGAGGTTGGTATATTGTCCAGGTTTCGCTATTGTCTATTTTATTTTATTATATACAAACATGTTTTGATTTTATATAAGTGACTTTGTGTTTTGGTGTTGTCAGGGTTGATGTCACAGTGTGCGGATATGACAATAAAGATCTTTTATTAACGTTTTTCTCTTTATAGCTTTATAAAAAGTCATTATACGATGGTAATGCCTGTACCGGTACATAACGTTTGTAGTAGCTCCTTTTAAATACTTGCTCCATTTATTAGTGATTCGAAATGTATTTTTAAAAATAATTGTGACCTAAATTTTATAGCATGCTATTCAACTTTGAAGGTTAAGCCCTAATACAAAACGGATGTTTCATTTTAAAATCTATATATATATAATTCTCTTCTGGGAGCCGTTAGAAAACAAGCTGCAAGCGCCTCCTTGCAGTCCCCTCTCTTTCTCTCTATCACTATCACTACCACCCCCACCCCACCCCCACATTGTCTGGTGAGTTGTGGTCACGCTAAATGTTTACAAAGCTAAATGTTTACAAATCTTAGAGCCGGGTTTCTATTAGGGGTAGATAATTTAGTTCGCTTTTAAACTTACAGGAGGTAACTAAGAAATAACTAAGAGAAGGCTGCTTTCACCGGGGGGGGGGGTTATGGTCGGGGTTAGGGGAAAGGGGGGGGGGTTAGTGTTTTAAAGCAAATATTTTCAGTGGCAGCATTGGTACTGTCGAATTCACAAATTATGAATTACTGAAAAGTAGAAAATAAAACAACTAAATAGCGGCGTATGATACGCCGCGGGTCGGCTCGTACATTTTAATTAACTACTGCTTACAAACATTTTTTGTTAAAGTATGGTCTCCTTTCCAACGAAACGTTAAAGAAAATGGGATGGTACAACAAGCGAGTTATTTCTCGGAGGCTGTGACAAAAAGAAATTACCTCCCATGTAGATTTTATTTTAGTTTCTTTGTTTGTTCTTATCTGCAGGGGAATTAATGTAATCAAAAAGTCTTTTGTAAATTTGTGATTGTAATTTAACAAAAAACGTTATCATTTTTCAATTTAAAAATAAAAATTCTTAATTTGTAAATTTATATAAATCTGAAAACAGTAGAATGTTGCTTATTGTTTGTAAGTTTTGTTAAATATTTCCATTTTTAGAAATAATGCACCCCAAAATTGTTTGAGTTTAATTTTAGAATAAATTTTAATTTTCTGAATATAATTTCCAGGATATAAATAACAAATACACTTAAAAATTTTGGATCCCTTTTGATTGGGGACACTTTAAAAAAATGAATTCGATTACTCTCTTGTTCATTTGTGGATGCAATGTGCGTGCTGTTAATACCACCTTAACCATCTTTATTAAGACAACGCCCACTTAAGAGCCATCTTAGTGAGGATATTCCGTCAGACACTCAAACTTCCAATTACGTCGACTAACTATATTTAACGTTTAACTCGACTACTCGATATTCACGAACAAAAATTACTCGAAAAAATTTTTCAAGTAATGTATACTATGCACCCGATACACTCAGCTCACGATTACTCATATCTCGATTACTAAAATAAAACGTATGACATCAAAGATATACGATTAACTCGATACTCCCAACTTACGATTACACAACTCTCAACTTACGATTACACTACCCTCTATTACTCAAGACTAGTCAACTTTTCAACACTACGATACCACCTCACCTCTTCAAGTTCTACTCCCAACGAACAAAGTCTCAACGTAGCAAGTCACTCCAAAACTGTAGCCAATCATTCTTCGATACCTTATCACCAAACTCGTTACACCATAACTACGACACCACCTCCGTATAACATCGTTGTTGTGATACATTATCACCAAACTCGTTACACCATAACTATGACACCACCTCCGTATTACATCGTTGTTGTGATACCTTATCACCAAACTCGTTACACCATAACTACGACACCACAATCGTTGTTGTGATACCTTATCAACAAACTCGTTACACCATAACTACGACACCACCTCCGTATTACATCGTTGTTGTGATACCTTATCACCAAACTCGTTACACCATAACTACGACACCACCTCCGTATTACATCGTTGTTGTGATACCTTATCACCAAACTCGTTACACCATAACTACGACACCACCTCCGTATTACATCGTTGTTGTGGACTGTCTTGTGTAACGCCAGAGAGCCAACAGCGGACTTTAAGAGTGGGCAGATAAATATCTTTATGAGATCATAAGCTACTGTTTAGGTTTTAAGTGCACATAATTTTAGTCGTGGGCAGGTAAATATCTTTATGAGATCATAAGCTACTGATTAGGTTTTAAGCTCACATAATTTTAGTCGTGTGTTTTGTCGTCTTCATTAGTTTTATTTAAAAGATCAGTCGGAAACAATTATTTTTAGAGAAAAGTTCAGTCTCTAGAGGTTTAGAGAAACAGTGATATACATATGTATAGTTCAGTATATTTAAGAAAAATATGTACATTGTTTAACGTATATAAAAGATGACCTACACAAGACCGGCACTTAATCAAAGTTATAAGATATCTCCTTACATAGACGCATCGTGAGGTTGATGACGTAGTGTTGTGAACATTTCTAACAATAGAATAAGTATTGACGGGTTGAATGTGTTTATAAATAAACCGTTACCAAGTACAGGTGGACACAAGACAATGTAACCCGGCATTACCTACCTTCCCAGTACGTGCAGTCTGTATCTAAATCAACAGGTAACATCTGCCTGGGGATGGGGTAACACCATGAACCACGGCACCCTGGGGATGGGGTAACACCATGAACCACGGCACCCTGGGGATGGGGTAACACCATGAACCACGGCACCCTGGGGATGGGGTAACATCATGAACCACGGCACCCTGGGGATGGGGTAACACCATGAACCACGGCACCCTGGGGATGGGGTAACATCATGAACCACGGCACCCTGGGGATGGGGTAACACCATGAACCACGGCACCCTGGGGATGGGGTAACACCATGAACCACGGCACCCTGGGGATGGGGTAACACCATGAACCACGGCACCCTGGGGATGGGGTAACACCATGAACCACGGCACCCTGGGGATGGGGTAACACAATGAACCACGGCACCCTGGGGATGGGGTAACACCATGAACCACGGCACCCTGGGGATGGGGTAACATCATGAACCACGGCACCCTGGGGATGGGGTAACACCATGAACCACGGCACCCTGGGGATGGGGTAACACCATGAACCACGGCACCCTGGGGATGGGGTAACACCATGAACCACGGCACCCTGGGGATGGGGTAACATCATGAACCACGGCACCCTGGGGATGGGGTAACACCATGAACCACGGCACCCTGGGGATGGGGTAACACCATGAACCACGGCACCCTGGGGATGGGGTAACACCATGAACCACGGCACCCTGGGGATGGGGTAACACCATGAACCACGGCACCCTGGGGATGGGGTAACACAATGAACCACGGCACCCTGGGGATGGGGTAACACCATGAACCACGGCACCCTGGGGATGGGGTAACATCATGAACCACGGCACCCTGGGGATGGGGTAACACCATGAACCACGGCACCCTGGGGATGGGGTAACACCATGAACCACGGCACCCTGGGGATGGGGTAACACCATGAACCACGGCACCCTGGGGATGGGGTAACATCATGAACCACGGCACCCTGGGGATGGGGTAACACCATGAACCACGGCACCCTGGGGATGGGGTAACACCATGAACCACGGCACCCTGGGGATGGGGTAACACCATGAACCACGGCACCCTGGGGATGGGGTAACACCATGAACCACGGCACCCTGGGGATGGGGTAACACAATGAACCACGGCACCCTGGGGATGGGGTAACACCATGAACCACGGCACCCTGGGGATGGGGTAACACAATGAACCACGGCACCATGGGGATGGGGTAACACCATGAACCACGGCACCCTGGGGATGGGGTAACACCATGAACCACGGCACCCTGGGGATGGGGTAACACCATGAACCACGGCACCCTGGGGATGGGGTAACACCATGAACCATGGCACCCTGGTAATGAGATAACACCATGAACCACGGTACCCTGGGGATGGGGTAACACCATGAACCATGACACCCTGCGGATGAGATAACACCATGAACCACGGTACTCTGGGGATGGGGTATCACCATGAACCACGGCACCCTGGGGATGTGGTAACACCATGAACCACGGCGACCTGGGGATGAGATAACACCATGAACCACGGCACCCTGGGGATGGGGTATCACCATGAACCACGGCGACCTGGGGATGAGATAACACCATGAACCACGGCACCAGGTCTAACACTACCTGGTGACGTCATTTAATGTGTTTTTAACCTACTCAGCTGAGCATTGGTGTGAGTGTGAGGGTTTGTGTAGTTGCTGCTTAAGACTATGGAAACTCGCCTGCTATTCGTCATCTACATCGAGTTTTATTCAACCACACATAAAGCGTTCATTTCATTTCTAACTGTACGAGTAGCAGCCATCTCCAAGGGCGCCTAAAGTTTTTTAACCAGAGATGTACACCGTTAGTCCGTCATGTAAAAAAAAATAACTTATTTAATTATAATATAATACATCTGCATGCGAAACAACATGGCACTTAGTAGATAATCTAATAATTTAGAGTTGCTTTTTTTAGTAGATATTCCTTGTTGCGCCTGAGCATTGAGTCTAATACTTATTGTGTTAATAATATGAAAAAAAAATATTCCAAAGTCTATTTGATATATTATGTTTTAGAAAATTAAAAACAGCTCTGTTTACACGGACTGGTGGAAATTAGTAATTTGATCTCACGGACAAAAGATACCAGGACAAAATATATCAGGGCAAATTACTTAAACTTTTTAAAACAGAATAGTATTTCATAGAAAAAAGAATTGCGCACCAAGTGAGCACCAAACACATTGTGTATAATAGTGCGGAATATTATAAGTACTTAATTAAATTCACATGCGTTTTTTGAGAAATCAGAAATAGCGTAGATTACTACTTTCGGTCAACGGAAATTACTCAACATTTAATAGAAGGCATAGAATTAGATCTTTTACTTTCATGTAAAATTTCATGTATCTATGTCAAACAGTACTCAAGTTATAGGCTTTTGAAAAATTATAAGTAAAAAAAGTCCAACTTACGGTTTATCAGATATCGCTCGAAAGTTGACACGGATCTACGATTTTGATATAATACTTATATATGAAATTTCCTTAACCTAGCTGTAATCGTACTCAAGTTATCGTGCTTACAGACAGACAGACACACACACACACACACACACACACACACAAACACAGACATACGGACAAGATTGCAAAACTCTGTTTTCCGACTCAGGGAGGTGTAAAACGTCAAATCTTGTGTTTTTTATGTTTTTTTTTTCACGATTACAAGATTTCCTCTATACTTCGTATATACGAGAAAGTAAAAGGAAACAAAAATACAGCCCCTAGTGAGGATTGGACTCATGACTCATTATCAGTGCTCTAGCCACTGGGCTATGGAGGCTTGTATTGGATTGTTTATCATTATTCGTAAATTTCGTTTACGGACATACGGTCACAATTGCAAAACTATGTTTTTCTGACTCAGGGAGGTGAAAAACGTCGAGATCTGAGAAAATCTCGATTTTTTTTCCGTACGATTACAAGACTTCCTCTATACTACGTATACGAGAAAGTACAAATTAAAGGAGAGGAATAAATACCACATAGCATGCACCTCTCGTTGTTTTTTTTCCACCATTTTTAATAATTAAATTGTGTTGACTATTAATTATTTTAATTAATTCATTTTTAAACAAGAAAGTAGACAGATGAAACTTATATTGACATTGTTCTCTACAGATTGAAGCAATCACGCTAAATCACGTTTTCTATTGATTTTTAAATTTTAATATTTGGGTCTTCTAGAAAAGAGGCAAAAACAATTGATATATTAGCAAATATTTTAAATATTTTTTTCTCAGAAGGTTCTTTTTTCTACTAAAAATAAATGTATCATACATTTCCGTAAAGAAGAAAATACTATAAAAATATTTTTTATTATAACAAAGAACACTAAAATATGATAAGTAGAAGAAAATGGTGCGCGGATCTTTGACCACAGGTGCTTTTACCATAGGGGGTTTGACCATAGGGGGTTTGACCACAGCGGGGCTTTGATCATAGGGGCTTTGACCATAGGATAAGGAAAATAAAGTTGATTTGTTATTTAAAATAAATAGCTTAAAATATGAAATAATATTTATTCATAAAAACATACACATGTTTCGCCAGAATAGTAAAATTAGTAATCAAATAATATTATTCTAGGACTATCTCAATCCAATTTAGAAGCTGTTAATTTTAATTTTCTTTTTTCTTTTCGGATATCACCGGCTCAGGAGGTGTCTCCCATTAGCCAGTTAGGCCTCAACAAGGCAAGTGCCAAATAACTGGCTTGGATATCGGTTTGAATAACTTGCATCGTTCGCTTCTATTATTTGGTTCTCACCAGGCTTATCTTCCATCCCACTGAACGCAGGGTAAACTCGTACCCCACCGTCCAGTAAAAATGAAATTATATAACTATTAATATTTGATACGCCGCGGGTCGGCTCGTATTCAATATTTTACCTCCCTTTAATATTTCGTTTGTTATTACAGGGGAGACTATTAGCTTACAATTTGCTATTTTTACAAAATAAACTTGTAAAAAAAACGTAAATTACAAAGTATACCATTTGTCGCTCTCTTCACACAAAATTTTATTTGGATCAATTTTGATTTAATCGATATTATGTGTAATTTATTTATTTTCAAATAGTTATCAATTTCATCTTAATTTAGTTCCGATAATAAAAACGTTAATATTAACTTTTAATTGGTTATATATATATTTCAATAGCGTCTCAAAATGTATGTTGGGTACAATTATTTATCAAAATTTTGGATCCCTCAACGGGACAAATATTAATTTAAAAAGACAGGTGTGGGAGGATTGCAACAGACACAGATATACATACAAGGAAGAATGTGTGATCTATTGTGTCTAAATGTACTCGACATAACATACCTGCTGCTTATAATAATTAAAACATTTATTTCAGCTATACTTAAAAGCTCAAACCCACTCAACCAAAAACGACTGAAAAAAAAATCCATTGAATCACCTTTGAATTACACATTTGCATTTTAGGTTTAAAAATAAGATTGTAATTAGACGTTTTGTATTAGTTCTTTTTATCAGCAAACCATCTTAAATGAATTTAACTATTTTGTGGTCTGTAAATATAAGTGTTTGAGCGAGGTGTTTTACTTTGTTTACCGTTATACTTTCATGAGCATATATTCTGTTTAGCCTAGCCGCGCTATGATGTGTTCTGCTGTAGTGTGTTGTTTCAGTGAAATTTAGATGTGTATTCTTGTAGGTGTCTTTTAAGCTTGTCGTTTTTATTATATTGTTTAATGTATTAATTTGTTCTTTATCGTGTTTTAGCCTTTTCGTTTTCCTGTCATCTTGCCCTATTAGGTATGTATCGTCTATGACCATATTAAAGTCACCTGCTAAAAGCATCGTCTTGTTTTTGTATTCGGTATTTATAAGTTCATTAAGCGTGTGATAGAAATGTTTTTGTTCTTGTCTTTGTGTTGGGGCGTATACATTGATGATTGTTATTTCTGTTTTGTCAATATTCAATGTGATGCATGCTATCCGGCCAAGTTTATCCGTGTATGTACTTTTAATTTTGTGTTTGTCTGATGTACAAAGTATACTGGTTCCTCTGCAGTTGAAACCAGTACTGTGCAGTGAGTTTTTGATACCGATGTATGCATCTAGTTTATTTGCTTCTTCTGTAGTTCCAATGTTAGTTTCCTGTAAAAGTAGGATGTCGATATTGTGTTTATTTATTATGTTGTTTATATAATGTGTTTTGTCCCTAGCCCCCCTGATGTTCAATGTTGCCAGAGTTAGCATGAATTATTTGGGGTTTTCTTTCGAACATCTGTTTCTGGAGGGCTGGATGGTGGTGGTCTTTATCGCCAAACTTTCCAGCCGTTGGTTTGCTATCCCGTTGGGCCCTGGTCACGACCCTTTGAGATGGCTTTACTGTGGGTAATTTTTTTTTTATTTGAACTGATTGCTTGACTATATGACAGTTGACCTGATACCTTTGTGGCTGATATACTTTGTGAGCTTTTAATTTCCTTTAGCGGTTTCGTTATGTTTTCTGAGCTAGTGTTATCTTGAAGAATATAATTTATTGTTTCGTCGACTGCCTCCAAATGTTCTTGATCCCCATCTTTTTGAGACCCTGTTACTATGGAATATCTGGTCGCTATTGTCTCCATGGCTTCGGCCTCTATGGTGGTTGCTGTAACGCTTTCGTTAACTTGCTGTGATGCTGCAGTAGTATGATGTGTTTCAGTTTGGCCATTTACTCCAAAGGCATCTTCTACCTCTCTAAGCCTTGCTTCTCTAAGCATTTCATTTTGTCTTTCTCCGTCAACATCATAACCGTCCCAATGCTTTAAGAAATGTCTATTGTTACTTAGATGCTCCCTAACTTCTTCTTTATCATTTGCATCCCAAGGCTCAATTGCCCTGTACTGTCCATCTACTAGCTGGACGCCGTCAAGAGCGCGAGTCCTCAAATGCTCACACATTTTAGGCAGGTGCCTGTCTGTGTTGCAGTGGCAACATTCCACCCTCCTCCCATTGAGGATTATAAGGACTCTGCTCTCCTTGTTGGCCTCATTTGTAAGTATAATATATTATAACTTTTTTTTTTGTTTATATATATATTATTATAACTTTTGTTTTATCTAAATCTATAATGGGCCACGTTCGCACCTCTCTCTCTCTCTCTCTCTCTCTCTCTCTCTCTCTCTCTCTCTCTCTCTCTCTCTGTCTGTCCGCAAAATATTTTCGCCGGACATCACATCAGAATCAACAGCGATATATCGAGAACTTTATACGGACTTTTGTTGAAAATAATATGGTAGATGTTTTAAATGTATAACCACAATTTTATTTAAAGAAGAAAAATAAAAAATAAAGGCGTATTCGAATGTAGAGAAACAATATTATTTATGCAACCGGAAAAGCATTTATAGATGTGAAAAAGAACGCATAAAACTGTGACGTCACTAATGTTTATGCATTTAACTAATGACGTCATCTGCCGTGTTTAGAATAAAAAGAAATGAACTATTTCATTCAAATTTGATTTAGATCTACGTACACTATGAAATGTACACAATACAATTTTTCCGGCCTAAACTCATAAAATTTATTTTATTTATTTGGATTCTAGATCTAGAGACTCTAGATCTAGACTAGATCTAAATCTACAAATCTACGCAATAACTAGATCGAGACGTAGACGCTAAGATCTAGATTTAGACTCTAACTTCTCTAGAATCTATTCCAAAAATAAATTTCTATATTAGGACTAAACTATTTCAAGACATAATTATTTTATACAAAGTCTTTGTTTGGAACTGGCTAATTTGGGATAAAAAAAATTAATTTGAAAGAATAGGCATATTCGCGTAAGTTAAGATTTTAAAATACGTCTTTTATTCTCCGTGTTTTCTAAGGTGCCTATGTAGCGGAGATGATAGTGTACTTAAACCCACGCAGGTGGTGCGGGTTCGAGACGCACCAAGTCCACTTGGTTAATCTATTTTTTTTTTATTTTGCTAGGGCTAAACTTAAAAAAAAAAATTCTATTAGGATTCTAGATCTAGATCTAGATGATCTAGATCTACGGAAAAACTAGACTTACACAGATGTAGACCCTACCTAGATTTAGAATATATTCAAACAATAGATTTCTATACTAAAGTATTTCAGGCCTTAATTACTTTATTGAAATCTTTGTTTATCTTTGTAATTTGCTAATCTCTATAATGTATAATGCAAAGTTGTCGGGTGTCCGATAAGGCACTTACCGGCGCCGCAGGCGCTTCAAATTTGGCAGGATCTTAACACGATGGCCGGTTGGCCGAAAAGTCTACGCTGATGGGGTCAAAACTGACATCGACTGACCGGCGCCTTATATGAGCTATAAATCGAAAACAAATGTCCACGGAGGAACCTCTTCATAACTCTTGAGGTCGTAGACCGACCCTCGGGCGAATTAATTAAGCATTCAAATTCTCAATGATTTCGAAAGCCTAAGCGAAGCTGGGCAGCATGCCAAGTATATTATAACGGGCTAGAAAGCTTTGCATTACAGGCTCATTAAAAGGTTTGATGAGAACAATGCTTTATATATAATAAATTTTAGAATAAAGCTAGTGTTTCTTGTTATTTACTGTTATCATTATTTAAAACAACTATGCAAAAAAGTTAAATAAATAACCAAAAATCAAATTAAAAGTCTAATGTTCATAAAAATTTGAAGCAAATTAGTTGTTTATATAGAGTTTTGTATTAAATACATATTTATTTATTATGGTAAACAATCGCCATGAATTTTTTTCCCTTTCAAGTTTTTTTTCTTCATATTTACATAGGGGAAGTAACACTTTTTTTCCAGGCCAGACCATCTTGTATTAGCCGCCTCTTTAAAAAAATGCCAAAAGATAAACACAGTGTAAACAAATAAAGCACTGTCTCAAATATTCTCTATCTCAACTGAACAAGGTTGTTTAGACTGAATGCTTAAGCGCTTAGTAAGTAAGCTATGAGTTTAAAGATCAAATTATGTGAGGTAATATGTTATGTTTAGTCCACTACCTTATTGACAACTATATGTTACATATATGTACCCGTCCTTCTTTTCTCGAACTGCAAACAATAATCTCGACAATTTTTCTCAATGATCAACTTGACTACTCGATATTCACAAAACACGATTACTGAACTCACGATTACTCAAAAACTCTATTCAACTAACCTATTGGACCGACCTAAACTCTTAGCTCACAATTACGCATCTCTCGGTTATGATAAAAAACTATTTTAATCTCATATATAAGATCAACTCGATACTCTATGATTACACAACCCTCGATTACTCAAAACTAACCACCTTTTCAACACTACGATACCAGCTCACATCTTCAAGTCCTACTCCCAACCAACAAAAACTTAACCTATCGCTACAAGACTACAGCCAATCATTATTCGATACCTTATCACCAAACCCGATACTCTGGAACTACTATATCGTTGCTCCAGAGTAAGTTGTAAAAAAGATTGCATGGCGTATTTATTTTCAAAATTGTTAGGTCTAAAAATGATAACCTACTAAAATGAAGTATGATTTTTCAATTTGTTTTAGATCCATCTTTCAGTATTCTGTTTTTCTAACTCTTCAGTTTATTCTGGCCTCAACCCATACTACTAAGTACCAGATGCAATCACCATTACCCCCCCCCCCCTACATGATTAGAACAAACAACTAAAAAGAGACAGAAGTAATCGAAGTTGAAATAAATAACATTAAAAAAAAAACATGTACACACGGAAAAAATAAACCATAAATGAATTAATTAATGTTTTTAATTTAATTATATACATGTATTTGTGTTTTTAGAAAATGCAAAAATATAATAATTTTTCGTAAACAATTTAAAAATATATATTTAACTCACAATACAGACACATATACTTTATTACATATTTTTTTACAACATATGAATTAATTTCGGTCAGCTAGCGACTTTTGATTGTCTCATGTTTCTTAATATTTTTGGATCCTAGGAATGGGACAGCAACATTTAATATCAAGAGCAAAAGCGTGTGGGTCCACTTTTGTCTTTCTATGTGTGTGTTTTTAAGTTGGTTAGCTCGCTATACCCGAATGTATATGCCAATTGTTTTTCCATGATACATTAGTGTGAGTACTGTTTGCTAGTGTGTAGAAGTTAAATTGTATTCAAATTGAAATATGTGATAGTTAATGTTAAAATTAATGTTATCCTACTCATGATATAAATACATTATGTGTGATAGTAGAAAGTGTCAATTATTGCAATATTACTCTGAAATCAGACACGCTGATTTTATTTAAGTTTCAATGTATAAGTTATGTTTACCCCTGTTATTAGAGCGAGTAGTTGACAAAGCCAACAGTAAAATGTTGCATCGTATCTATACATGGGACAATGAACTGATAAAGAAATACATTTAGGAGCCTCCTTGTCTCGTACAACCAAAACTACAACAACCTCCATAAACCTTTGTCAGAAGCCACCTCATCGTGGCCCATAGGTTGAGAGCTATACTGCTTATGGCCGCCCATGTTGTGGCCCAATGTGTTTGGGCCATCATGGCGTGGCCCATAGGTTGAAAGCTATACTGCTTATGGCCGCCCATGTTGTGGCCCAATGTGTTTGGGCCATTATGTCGAGTAAGACATGTCAAGTGGCCAGGGTATTGTCAACATAATATCTTGATTTCACATCGTGGTAAAAATAACTATTAAGGCCTTATTGAAAACACACAGTTTGTTAGGGAGAGTGATTCAGCTATGGCTAGCCGATGGTTGAAATTATTCAGTCAAATACAATATATCGGGTACATTGTCTATTAACGATATGCCCGTAAGTGTATAATATTTCGTTGGGTAGGATAAGGATGGAATTTACTTCTATATATGCGCATCTAATGTTTTAATTTTTTTCGATTTTTTCCTCAATAGTATGGAATGAAACCATGTATATATAGGAAGTTTCGAAATCAACATAAAGTGATAACTATTTTAAAATAACTTTTTATTTAGTTATACTTAGAGCCCACATTATGTATCGTTTGATCTCAACTTCGATATTTTGGTAAAATTAGTAATAATTATTAGTATTAATTTAAACGCCTCAGACATATAATTTTATTGGTGGTTGGGATGGGGGGGGGGGGGGGAGAGCGAGGGGCGCTGCAGCGGGGCAATTAAATTGTTCAAATTATTTTAAAAATCATGTTAATATATTCGAGATATACTTTTTTTCTGTAATCGAAAGGGGTACATGGTATGTGGTGACTGTTAAAATAAAAGTTCCATTGTGATGCTTAACTTAAAGATTTGTAAGTATTTATGCTGATTTTCAAATTTAAAAATTTAAAAAAAAATTAAAACAGAGGACTGTGGTAGTTAGTAGGTGTAAATGGTGAATGATATTTCTTCTTTTTAATATAATAAAACTGTACATTATTATTGTACATTATTATTATTGCCACAACCTGCTAACATACATGCTCTATTTCAGGAAAATCCCAACCCCTACCTGAACCCGACCAATATTTTACACAGACAGCCTTTCTGTGTACTACCTACTCCGTACCGTACTCTACCATCTAAACCCGATTTCACCGTGTTTTCGTTTTCTTTCAGGTAGAACAACTTGCTTCAGTAAACGTAATTAAAAACTCCTCAACATCCATAATGCTATGTTTTTATGTGTATATTTATGTACTGAAGACAATATGACCACTAACTTGTAAACCTACACCAGTCCTCCTATGTCGAATGATGAACAAAGTAATGTAACAGCGGACGCCTCTGGTACAACGTCGAGGCTCGATGATAAAGATTACAAGTCTGAGACATAAAAAAGGAGGATGTGCATTTGTCGCTTAGGGCAAGTGTCCACTCGGCCAATATTCGGGCCAGTGTCCATTTGGGTAATCGGCCTTCGGGCAAACGGCATTCGGGTAAGTTTCTTTCCGGAATTTGTCGTAGACCCACACCCATGGAGACGTTAAGCGTTGCCTGTTGTAGTTATATTATCTGATAATATATGGTGGATGGCAAAGATATATATATATATATATATATATATATATATATATATATATATATATATATATATATATATATATATATATATATATATATATATATATATATATATATATATATATATATACTAGCCGTCCCGGCCAGGCCCTGCTCTGGCTTCTGTGAAAAACCTTTCTGTTAAAGACCATTACCTGTGTATTTAGTAATCATCATAAACCCGGCATTGCACACCCAAACCAAAATCAAAACAACAAAACGCAAACATAACACTAACACAATTACAAATACAAACGAAAACAAAAACCTAACAACTAACCCAACCACAACCACAAACACCAATACGAACACAAAGAAAAAAAAAACGAAAAAGCAACGAAAACAAACCAAATCCAAATGCAAAACCAACCACAAACCCAAAGAAAAAAACACAAACGAAAAAACAAACGAAAACAAACCAAATACAAACGCAAAACCAACCACAAACACAAATACAAACACAAACGCAAAGAAAATAAAACACAAACGAAAACGAAAAAAGAAAGAACAAAAACGAACCAAATCAAAACGCAACCACTAACGCAAACCCAACCTAAACACAAAGAAAACACTAACGCGAACATAAACGCACAGTGCTCAGAGTCTAGCCCGGGGCGGAATCGCCTGTTTCAGCTTAATAAACGACTATAGTACCCCAACTTATTCATAGTCTTTTGCACTCACTTTAATGAACGTAGGCGCGAAACCGAACACGGGAGGCCCGGGACCCCAAATAGCACCCTGTCTGGGCGCCAGAGGACGCACCATGACGTCACCGCCTGATTGAACTTAGTAAACGACTATAGTACATAACTTATTCATAGTCTTTGGAACTCACGCGAACGTAGATACCATAGCGTACACCGGAAGGCCCGGGGCGCCAAATAGCACCCTGTCGGGGTGCCGGAGGACGCCCGGATTTGATTCACTTAAAGACTATAGTAACCTTTCTTACCCATTGTCTATCGCACTGTTCAAAACAAAATTATGCAGCATAGCGCTCACATGATAGCCCAGGGTGCCAAATCGAACCGTGCAAGGGCGCCGGCGGACGCGCCTGTTTCAATTTAGTGAACAAAAATGATAATACTCCAAGCTTATCCGTAAATGGAAAGAAATAAACATATATGATTTGTAGGACCTGGCTTATTAAATGTTATTGATTTAAAAAAAAAATAATTATTGAACAGTATGTTCAGTGTATAGAATAAATAAAAGGCAGTGTTAAAAATACCTAACGACATTGCACTTAATCAATCCCCGCTAATTATGTAATTATTTTTTTTTTCTTAACACCAAAAACAAAGTAATAAAATGTAAATTCTTTCTTCTTAAGAATTTTTTTTATTAAAGGGAAGTAACTGTGCAGTCAATACATTTCCGACACAATTTTAGAAATTTTATAAACGTCGATACACTTTTTAAAAATTTTATGTCGCGTTCATAATTGAAAATTATTTTTCTAAGTAAATAGAGTGAAAATTGTTTTTAAAGACTTTCAATGGTAATTTTTTGACTCGTAAATTTAGACTATGAGCACGATAAAAAATCTAACACTTAAATCCATAGAACTGTCAACGACAAACTTTTTTTTTGCCACACGTTACAGAACTGAGCTTTATATATTAGATATATATAAATTATTTTTTTTATTATCAGCTACTGATAGTGTTTGAAAGCAAAAAAATAAAAAATAAAAAAGGGGTCGCATTGGTAGTGTCGAATTCACAAATTATGAATTACTGAAAAGTAGTAAATAAAACCACTAAATAGCAGACCCACGGTTAAATTTGAAATTAAAGTGGTGATTTTGGTTTTGGTTTTGGTTTAGAGATAAAAAACTATTAACCTAGCGCCCGTTGTGTTTTAAATTTTAGTGTAAATTATTTTTTTTAACTTCAACTAAAATGGATATATGTGTATATGTTTTTTGTATTTTTGTGCTTGCTTTAATGCGATCCACCCCCCCCCCCCCCCCTTTTAAACATGTAACGCTACCATGTATGGTAAACTTTAATTTAAAACCCACACTCTTCAAGACAATAAGATATTTGTTTGTGATTTTTAAAAGGTTTCATAATTGCAAGAAAAATTTGGTAAAAGTAAATTGTGCGTGATTTTTTTTATTATATATTTTTTATTTTATAAAAACTGTTTATATTCAAAATGGGGGATACTAATTATAACACAGTATAGACATCATTGGAAAAGTAGTAATTTAATACAATGTGGGTTTTTTATGTTTAACAATTTTAATTTGCATAATTATATATAGATCACAATATCATACAGTAATATCGATTTTTTTCAACCTTTGTCTTTAATACTATTTTATAAACATTTACTTTATTTAAAAAAAAAAAGTTCTTTAATTAAGAAAAAAAACGATACATGACAAAACGACAATATCTTTTTTTTTAATTTAATTCTGTATCCTTTACAGAAGGGGCACAATTTTTAAATGCAAGGGAAATAACTTTACATAATAACTAAAAATAAAAATAAATCTAACAACTCTTACCAAATACATCATTTATATTACTCATTTAATAATACCGTGTATTTAATTATTCAGCAAGATAATAATTGTGTGCTAGTTGTAGATAAAAAGAAAATACAACTTATACCATACTTTCACTTAGAAATTAAGACACATTAGCTTTATTTTAAGAATTGTAATTTAAGAAGTATTAAAATTTGATTAACCGTAGTCTTATTCTACTTACAGTTTTTTATTTCTGGATCCCTTAAAAAGGGACAAAAGTAATTTTAATGAGTGTATGTTAGGGGTCGGCAACATACGGCTCTTTTGATGCCAAGATTTGGCTCTTGAGTTCATATACGCAAATATTAATAACGAGCCGGCCCGCGACATAACATACGCCGCTATTTAGTTGCTGTTTTTTTTCTACTTTTCAGTAATTCATAATTTGTGAATTCGACAGTACCAACGCTGACACTGAAAATATTTCTTTAAAACACTATAAGTAGCTCGTTAAGGACCATAACCGCCTTTACTAAACTCATATAAAATATTATTCTGCAACCATATAATAACGAACGATATAATAATAAATATAAACAATAAATACACGCTATTCTTTTAGAACATTTAGTTACTCCTTATTTCAATGTACTTACTATTAAAGTGTCCATCCAAAATTGAAAAAAATTCAACATCATGGTGGCTATCATTTGCTGGAAAACGTAGATTGTTTCGAAAAAAAAATACTTGTTTTTGTTGAACACACGGACACAATTTGAAAACTATTATCGTGAAGAAACCAAAGCAGAGTTTCTTCCAGGCATCTCGAACGAAATGAAATTTATATAATTTATATAGAAAATATATACTTTTAACAGTGTTCGCCCCCCCCCCCCCCCGAAGAAAACAGTCTGTAAGAAACACTGAAACAAAGCTACTGTTATCATGAATCACTTCAGCATTAATATCACAAAAAAAGAAGGACTTTTTCGCTGAGAGATTTGACCATTTGAAAACAGATGGCGTGCATAGCAAATCCTCTCAACACAAAAAGAGATAAGCATTGAACCATTTGGAATTGATGTTGGTTCGCTTCAAATGCAATCGCTGGATTTGAAAACCAAATATTTTTGATGTATTGTTCTAATGACAATGTGATCCAGACATATCACTGTGTCCACTTAATTGAAACGTACGTAAGTCATCATGTTTAAACACACATACATACAGACACACGCACATACATAGGCCTACAGACACACACACACATGGGACAAGAATGCAAAACTGGGCCCTTTTGACTCATTAAAGTCTATCGCCAAACTTAGTTTCTTTTTCATTACCGCAAAAAGGTTGTTGTAAAATTCATAAAGAAGGAAGACAAGAGCAAATACCGTTTCTGTAAGATAATGACAGAAAAATGCTGAAGTCGATATCAATACCCAAAATACACAAGTGTACTCTATGAACCCAATTCTTGTTATCTTAAACCGCACTACCTACCATACTATACATGTATACAACATTTGTAGATTTTAAAAATATTTGATCATGCTTAATAAAACAACTATTATATAGGTGGTAGCTCTTAACTAATTACATTCATGTGTTTTCCACATAAAATGACTTAGTACACACTAGATGATAAAGTGGCTCCCTACAATAAAATGACTACATATCGCCTCACAACAAACCTAGCGATACCGATTTATTTATTTTTTTATTTTTTACCTATGGGTTACATTGGTTGACAAAAATGTTTTGATGGAAGTCTAATACAAAACGTCTAAAAAGAGAAAGAGTTGATGATGAAGCGTTAGCTGTCAACTTTTAGAGCAATGGTTCCCAAACTTTTTCGAGTGGCGACCTTCTTTTTTAAAAAAAATTAATTGACCCGCGACCCCCCCATATAATTAAAAAAAAAATAGTAAGAAACTTAATAAGCACTAAAATAAAACTTTCTAGTAGACTTTCAATATAAATTATTCTTGATAACTGTTTAAAAACGATGAGAAAAGTGCATGCTATTAACTAAACATTTAATGTATTTCTTTATTTTGTTTTTAATTGGAGTAGTGTTGAAAATCTATTCTCACAAAGACAGCCAAAAAAGGAACTAAAACTCGAAAGACAATTAATTTCACTTTTGGGTATTAATGGTGCATACTACACCAAAATTGTATGTAGTTTTTCATCTGTCGAGGAATCATTCCGCAAATGAACTAACTCATGTTGTAATTCATCGGGAATGTGGGTAACATCGAGGGAAGCAGAGACTGGGTTACTTTTAAATGCAGATTCTTCTTCTTTCAGCTCAGTGAAAAAAAAAAAAAAAAAGCTGCAGTTCGTTTTCAAGAGAAGCAAAATGCCCAGAAATCTTCTTTCAATTTTTAAAAATGATTTCACACTCAGATTCATCTAAAATTTCAATATTTCCAAGATTTATTTTTCTTTGAAAAGAGATAATATTCGTTCATTTTCCCTGAAGCTTCGGGTTAAGCTTATGTTGGTGTTCGAATTTATCTGCTAGGTAGGATGCTGTCTCTAACCACTCTTTGTCGTTGAAGTATATCAAAAGGACGTATTTCCTTTGCACTTACAAGAACAACTTGATTTCAGTTTTCAATTCTGACACACGATTCACAACATTACATTTGACAGTCAGCGTACTACTGTAGTGTAGAAAAGCAGAACCTCGTCATTTTTATTAATGTCTTTGCGCAGTTCTTTAAGGGCTCCAGATTTAATATAATTTGCAACTATAACTAGCAATGGAGTCTTGATAGCGATGGCATATCGGCGTATCATGCAATGGATTCCCCTTGGTTGGGGAGATAATTCTTTTTCTGAAAGCCCGATTATGACCGAAACAAAGATGGCGCAACTTCCGTATATAGCCCAGAGCTGTTTTCCCATTTTAATCATCTGGGTTAAAAAAAACAAGTTAATAAAAAGTCTAGTGACAATTTAAGCGCAATTTCCTTAATTATTTTTTTTTTTAAATGTGAAAAAAAGTATTAGGCCTAGCGAAACAAAACATTGTAATTGTAACTCCCTATCACTCTCATATAAATTATAAATAAATTAATAGATAACAAAAATAACGTTTGAATTAATAAGTAAAAAAAGACAACTATATTAATATATATCAACGGAAATAGTTTTATTTTAACGAGTAGGCCTACAAGATGCTCTGTTTAAAATATCATCCTCAGTTTAAATAATTTAAAAAAAAATTGTGACCGAACGAAAGGATATTTTTGAAAACTTTCTTCGGCAATATTGTTCTAAATTATGGCAGGAATCGATTGATAAATGTTTCAAGTCGCTAAGTGGTCTGGTTGCCGAGATATGGAGCAAAAACTGCATTTGTTCGAGGTTTTTTGTCTTTTCCGTGAAATCCAGGAAGGAATTCAGGGATTTTTTTGGCCCACAATCAACTTGCTTAACATATTTGCTTTTGGAACTAGTCCTCGATATTGCTTTGTTGAGGAAGCATACATCCAGAAATGACGAGTTAATAATCGCAATTGTCCGTATGGAAATTGCGCTAAAAACGTGTTTATTTTCTTCACATAATAGCAACTCTTCTTTGCTCTCATCTGAATGAATTTATTTCACAAAGACAAGCAAAGCGAACACGAACTCACGTCTGTTGATTCATCAACTTAAAAAGCAAACAATGGTGAAAGCTTGATTTCATTCAAAATGTATCCTTTGACACCTACAGACTACATGGCTGCTATGAGCCGCTGAATAGTATTATTAAACAGAGATATCTGTTGCATTTTTACTGCAATGGAAACCCTCAAGAACCCGTGTTTTAGAGTGTCTGCGTAGGTATAAGTTATGCAGTCTTTGTAGGGTCCTGCACCGATTCTGTAGTATATTTCATTGTAGCTTATAGGGTTCTGGAGATGGTAGTGCTTTAGGTGCAGTTTGGCTTCTTTTTCTTGGAGGTTAAAACGCAGAAAACAAATTAGAAGGCAATTAGGTTTGAATGCACTTGTGCATGGTACATCCCTAATTCCGAGGAATTTACTTTAATTAGGTAATTAATTTCATTTTCCCTTTATATAGGGAGCCAAAATATTTTCTATGAGAAAGAATGCACGTCACCTAATTCAATTTATAAATTACCTTCATAAAACATGTATCTTATAATAAATCTAAAGTGTTTACGTCAGATGTTTTAAACTAATCAATATGTTTATAAAAAAATAATATTTAGATAAAGATGTTTTAGTTTGCATTAAATTTAATTATAAAATTTAACCCAATTAATATATTTGTTTGGCAAATCATACTAATTATTTATTTATGTGTTTTTAATTATAGATTGTGATAAATTGTTTCCCTTGTTTTGAATTTCCGAAATACATAGGGGAAGTAATACATTTTGTCTAGATCAAGCCTAAGGCAAAATTTAACTTTTTGTGTTGGCTATTGCAGTTTTCCTTTACTCGTGTCTTTGGAAGAAAAAAAAGATGAACATTTTATAAACAGATAGGTAATTTTCTGAAAGATTCTAGATTTCAACAAAAATACTTGACAGACGCACCACTATCAATTCTGCCAAACAGTGCTTGTAACTAAGTGTAAAAATAAAAGTATATTCAAATGAATTAAACATCTCTTAAGATTCTAAAACGGAAGAACACTTACAACACAAACATACGATATGAATACAATAAAAATTTGAAAAACAAAACACCATTGAACAGATGTAAAACATGATCGATCACTTCAGGGTGAATGAGTAAATAATAAACTTTATCAGCCTAACGTCATTGTTTTTTCTCCCTCTGTTGGCGATATAATTATCTAGTGCTTAAATATGTTGGTAAGAAAGTCGCAAGTGTTGAACATATGAGACTGTTATATGTGAGAGTTGGTGTGCCCAACATATGAGACTGTCAATACCTTTACATCCTTATTTTTATTTTTTTAATTTTTTTTCAAAACAAAAGTATGCGCTTTGGCATATGTATAATAGGCCCGGGGGGGGGGGGGGGTTAGCGATAGAGAGCAAGACTGCTAACCTGAAATTATCGAGATCGAATTCGGGTCCAAGTCAGTAGAACCATGATGTGTACCTAAATCATGTTATGGAAATAAAGAGCAAGAAACATATGAACTCTACTTCATCTGTCCAGTATTGCTAGTTGCAAAGATAAATATGTATTTATTTTTTTATAAATTATATGTCCAACTTATATATCAGCATGTAAGCGTTTTCCTACATTAGGTTTACTTAACTAAGTAGGCTAATTGATAATCTAGTTTACTTTACATTTGTATGAGTCAATGCGGTTTATATATTTATTATACAGCAGAATATAACCATAACAGCCTAATTAATAAAAAACAACATTAACATTTAATAGAAACATAAACACAATATATTGCAACAAATTATACCCTCATCATACCCCAATTTAATATTATATAACTTACGAATATAACATTAATTCACACCCTGCTAAAATAAACATAATTTCAGCCATTCGAATGATATAGTTAAATCATCCTAACTAACAAGCCGTATGCCAGCGTCCCTGGCCACTTCACATGCTTGACTCGACAGGATGGCCAAAACATATTGGGTGGCCTACAGCACCGCAGCTCTCAACATATGGGCCACGATGTGGTGGCTCCTGACAAAGGTTTGTGGAGGTTGTTGTAGTTTTGATTGAACTTTACACGGAGGCTCCTTCGTGTATTTCTTCATCAGTTCATTGTCCGATGTATAGATACGATGCAACATTTTACTGTTGGCGAAACTATATTTATAGCTATTGGTTGAGTTAAGAGATGAATTATTCTGGCTTGCAAGAGTAGGGGAGATAAACACTAATTTCTCGAGTTATGTGAAACATACAATGTTGTTTCCCTTTAACTGTAAGTCTGAAGTAGTTTTTTTTTTTTTTTTTTTTTTTTTTTTTTTTTTTTTTTGAGCAAAGAAAATGTTGTTTCAGTTAACACCACGAAGTGGATGCGCCTGAAAAAAAAAATAACTCTCCTTAGCCAAAGGCTAATTGTAATAATATTTTTTATTCCAAATCAAAACACTTGTGTAGCTATATAGAACAGTACGTCCCATTTTAAGCCATAGCAACATAAAGTTAGAGGAAGTGACTGTAGTCATCACTGTTATTTCACCCTGAACGTGGATTCTATCTGACACGTTAAAGAGTTAGTTTAACAGACGACAAGATTACAAGATAACAAAAAGCGATGTTATTATAATAGCTACCTAACTAATTTCTTGTTACTGGGGATAGTGTGTGCAAATCACGAAAAGCTACAAATGCAAGACGCTACAAAAACAAAATGCTACAAATACAAAACACTACGAAAGAAAACTTAAAAAAAAGCCACAAAAATATAAAACGTTAAAATAACAAAACAATAGAAAAATATAAAAGCTACAAAAACCAAGTGCTACCATTTAAAAATATATATAATTGTAAGCTGTGCCACTGTTGTATATAAAAAAAAATCATGCTTCTTATGAAGTTGATTATGGATCTTGTAGATACTCGTCACAGTTAAGTACACCCAAAAATTTGTTTTTGTAGCTAAATAACAATCAAATAGCAAAAATAGTTTTTGCTGCAGTAATTATTATTTCAAACAAATCACCTTTCATATAACAACAATCTACACCAATCACCATATAGTATCATATAACATAACTCTACTCCAGCCATCTGATAAGGGCTCCACAAGTCTGACTAGATAGAGGCTATGAGAGGACGATCCCAACATTACGGCTTTGGAAAAAAATTAAGGCTAAAAAGAGGACTCACGACACAATATCTCACAAGTAACGAGTTACATTACGAAACTTTTTGATAAACCTACACACAACAATAAATATCAAACAATAAAATATTTTCTACTGTGTCCCTTCGCGAGGGATCCAGAAATATCGAACAATACTAAATAGAAATAATGTATCTGATTGATAAACAGACACATACATTTAATTTTGACAAAAAAGGTAATTTAATAAAAGTGAAAATAAGATTAAAGTGAATAGGCTATTTGAATAAAATATTCCACCATAAATTGCGGCAAACGGTTTTATTGTTATGTGATATATGAGAAAAGAGTATGCCTGCAAAATGTGGTTTTTACTTTTTTTCAATGTTTATTTTATTTTGCAAAATTATTGAGTTGATTCCCTTGCGTGTTTATAACACTGTGTATACAAAAGAAGTAAAGCATTTTGTTAGTAAAAAAGAAGTTCTCACTCACTACATGTAATACTTTTTGTTTGGCAGCAGTAGTAAATTTATTATAAAATTTATTGCGCTAGTTTTTACAGCACATATCGTACTTAAAAACAAGTCGTTTATTATCGTAGTAATTCTCCTTCGAAAACACGACAATAACGTATTGTCGTTTAGGGAAAGTTTTAGGTGTACACGAATACAATCATGATTTTTAGAGACACAAGCCATCGACAACCTTTACACGTCAATTATAAGCTTAGATATTTGTTTATGTTATACTTGATTGAGAAAAATATGTTTTTAAATAGTTATATGTACACATCCATTGTGCTAAATGCTAACTGAAGGACGCTCGATACGTTGGATCCCAACTAAATACATAATGTACATAACATACACTAACCACAATTAAAGTTGCTTTTGTCCCTTTTTTAAAGGTTTAATAGATTTCCTTCCACACAGTTCACTCCATTCAAGCCAGGAGCTTGCTGTGTGGATAGGTTGCATGTTAATGCATTAAAATACATGAAATACATAGTATTGCATACAGTTTACATTCAAAAGGAACATCATTTTCATTTCTTGACTTTGCTCTTGTAGTTATTTTTTTTAAATTAATATAAAGTTCTTGGGCCGATTCTTGCGTTTAAGCAATCTTCTGTGGAAAGTGGTTGATTTTTGTTGGTAGTTGTAATTGAGTCGATCTGAAGTCATAGAGTGATGTCACGAGTTTGAAAAGTCGATTTGATCGTTGAGTCTAGGTCTTCGAGATTATCGTATGTTGAAAGTATATTGTTTGGAGTGTTCGAGAGTTGATTCGTTGCTTGTTGGTATATGGCGTAATCGTGTGTTGGAAATTGCAAGTTGAGTGTAAAATAGTAGCGTTGGTAGGATTGTTTATTTGGGTAATGCTTTTAGTTAGTTGGGAGATGATTGTTTATTTGGTTTTAGTTGGTTGGGAGATGAAAAGAAGGGCGTTGTGAACCAAGACAGCTGTGGGGTTGCGCCCTCACATCCCTCTAACGCTCTAAGCTCTCGAGAAGAGCCACCAAGTACTAGTACTTTGGTGGTTTCAATGTACGAGTGACTAATCATCTATTTTAATTTTTCAGCTAGACGCCGCCTACCTAGGAGTAATCTTAGGTAGGATGTTCCGTCACGACACTATCGAACTACGATAAACTCGACAAACTATACTCAAAGATCAACTCACATTTCAACTTTCACATAAAATGTATAAAGATTACACTAAATAATAAATAACGCCAGTCTCATTTCAAAATGTATTTTATTAAAAATAAATTCACACGTTTAACCGAATGTCAAATTAAACATTGTAATTATTTCTTGCTCTCTAATAAAAAAAGAGAAAAAAAAAAACTTCCTCTATTCTGTTCGTCAAAAACTTTCAAAAATTTGAAAATAAGAATACGGTAAGCGCGTGTATCTGCCAAGTATAGAGAGTTGCATATCATGTTACATCATGAAAAAAATATGGAGGTAGATTTAGCTTTCAGCTCGACCGACTTATTTAACTCTATTTTAACTCGATTTAACCATTATTTAAATCGCAAAAAGAATGTTTCTACAACATATTTTTTTTTAATTTTCTGTCTTGGTGTCATCCCCCCCCCCCCCCTAAATGGTGTCACCCGATGCGGTCCGCACTCCCCGCCCCGCCTCGCGACGTCTCTGAGTAGGGCATATTATGTATAGTTTAATTTTGAAAAGGCCCGGCGTAACACGGATTGCAATATCGTTCTTGTGTAGTTGTATATGCAAGGGAAATAACTAAAAAAAAATAAAAATAAAAAAAAAATAAAAAAATGATAATTATACACCATTGTTATTAAAACTTGTTCCTAAAACTTATAACATTGTGAAAAAAAAAAGGAAATGATGACAACTCTATATTATACAAAAGTACAAGTTTTACACAATTGTCAATTAGATTTCAGACACTATAGTTTTTTTTTTTTGGGAATAGTCGTTTAAATATTGTTTAAAAACGTTTTTTCATACCTTTTTAACAAATACTTTTACCTATTTCTGGATCCCTGACAAAAGGGACAAAAGTGAATTTAAATTTATAGTTAGTATAGTATTAATTAGTTACAGTATGGATTTAGTTGGGAGCCAAAGTGTCGAGGGTCACAAAGTCATTTTATTAAAGCCAAAGGGTCGATGTCGTTTTGTCATGTTCCTCTATCTGGTCAGACATGTCGAATAGTTATGTGGTGCAAATCTAGCTCATTAATCAAGTATTGAAAGAAAAAACTTAGCAAAATTGCTAGTGGTGTGGATGCGAATCTTCTTTAATCAGAGTTCTTTCATACATTTTTCTCTAAGTGGTAATATAAACTTCCACGGGAGGGGGGAGAAAGATTTGACCAATCGCCTAAAATAATATTATTACGACTCGCTTATTAAACCCTTAAAGTTTAAAAAAAAAAAAAAAAGCGAAATGTTACAGGTTTATCTCTTCAAGCGAAAAAAAAATATTTTTAGCAAAAGATAAAAAAATATCAACGGCAAGAAAATGTATACACTGAAACACTGTGAGTAATTAAAGTAACTAACAGTTTTCCAAACCTAAATCTTTTTCTTCAAATATTTTATTTAAGAGTCTGTTACAATCGTGTCATATATGAAAATATTTAAAACATGTAATTTGACTCTCATTCTAATGGGACAACTACTCAATTAAAGGTAATCTATTGTTCTATGTACGTAAAATCGCCCGCGACTAGTATTGTGAATAACAAATTGAATCCATAAATTTTAATAATTATTTTACATTTTGAGGATGATTTATGTTTTGAAAAATACAAAAATGTTTCCTTGTTTCATTTATTTACCAGTTTTTAACAATTGAATTAAAAATTTTCAGTAATAAATGAGGACTAGCGATGTTTCCATGAGATGCAACCATGCTCATTTACTATAGCAGCCATCTTTTTAAGGTTGTTTTTTATTTATTTTTTTTTAAACTTATGGCTCGATATTCAGGGGAAGCCTCTCTATTTTACAAATGGCTGCAGTTTATATAGCAAATCAGAGTTTCTTCCAGGGGGGGGGGGGGGGGCTAAGCCCCCCCGAACAAATACTACCGCCCCCCCCCCCAAACGAAATGAAATGTTTATAATTTATATAAAAAATATATACTTTTAACAGTGTCCGCACCCCCCCCCCCTGAAGAAAGTCCACTCCCCCGAAAATTTCAAGTGCCCCCCCCCCCCCCGAAGAAAAAAGTCTGGAAGAAACAATGTAGCAAATCTTGCTCGCAAACACTGCTGTTTAATGTTAATTTCTGGCCTATATTGATATATTTAGCCACTGATTTATAATTATTCATATATCTATATTATTTGACACACATATATCACAATTATTAAAGCCTTGACAATGAGGTAACTTTTTCGTACATTACTAGCCGCGGGCGATTTTACGTACCTAAAACGATAGATTACCAATTAAATTGTAGATTCAGGAAAACACGGTCATGTACGGTAGATCTGTGACGAAGTTTAATACTACGGTGATAACATGTTCAATTTTATTCAAGATTTCGACTTTAAGTTCTAGCCTAAATTCTTGTTGAATATAATTAGAAAACAGTCTATATTACTTGAACTTTCCGCTAAAAAATGATAATAGAATATAAATAGTTTATCTACATTTTATATATTAGATTATTTAAACGAAGCTGTGACTATTACAGTTAATAACTTGTGTACAGCGTTTCTCGTTAATAATTATCCAGGATACCAAGACTTTTATTATTTTGTGAACGTATGCAACATTTTTGTTTTCCTTTTTTTTCCTTTATTTTATAGACAAGGAAAATATTTTTTTTAAAAATTATACAGGTAGTTTCTAAACTAACATTAATGTTTGTTTCCTACATCCTGTTTACGTGATTAAATAATTCACAAAATGTTTTACGATGAATATGTTTTCCTGAGTTTGGTCTCATACAATCAGTCGTGTTTGTAACACACGGTAACAAGTAGTTATATTGTTATAGTTTAGATATTCTGATTTTCTTCATTACCCCCCCCCCCCCTTTACACATTATAACCACTAATGACATCGAGCAGAAAACAATGGCTACTATAACGAACTAAACTCTACTAACATGGTATTAGGAAGTTACTAGACTGAGACCACGTGACCACACCCCTATTATACCCGTACAATAAACAAGAACAAACAGGAGAGGTCAACGTGACAACATACATCACATAGCACGAGGGTTGAACATGAACAATACAGACAGGTAACATATAGCACGAGGGTTAAACATGAACAATACAGACAGGTAACATATAACACGAGGGTTGAACATAAACAATACAGACAGGTAACATATAGCACGACGGTTGAACATGAACAATACAGACAGGTAACATATCACACGGGGGTTGAACATAAACAATACAGACAGGTAACATATAAAACGAGGGTTGAACATGAACAATACAGACAGGTAACATATAGCACGAGGGTTAAACATGAACAATACAGACAGGTAACATATAACACGAGGGTTGAACATAAACAATACAGACAGGTAACATATAGCACGACGGTTGAACATGAACAATACAGACAGGTAACATATCACACGGGGGTTGAACATAAACAATACAGACAGGTAACATATAAAACGAGGGTTGAACATGAACAATACAGACAGGTAACACATAGCACGAGGGTTGAACATGAACAATACAGACAGGTAACATATAACACGAGGGTTGAACATGAACAATACGGACAGGTAACATATAACACGAGGGTTGAACATGAACAACACACAGACAGGTAACATGTAGATAGAGGGTTGAACATGAACAATACGAACATGTAACATCGTATAATGAACATTTATCCATCCATACTATTCACTACAAGAGTACATTGATCTACAAACTCAAGAAAACAGTGGCATCTAATCACTCCAGATTATCCTACAATACTCACTCAAAAATGAGTTAAGACCGGTATATTATTTGACTACCTCCCGTTAACCATCTCTGTAAATTTGGGCCATGGAAAAACTACCGAAGTAGCTTAATTCAAATACTTTGCATCAGCTGTTTTGGTATTTCAGCTTCAATTTAAAAACTTTGCACTCATTTTTCTCAAAACTCTCAAAATACACTTAAGTACTTTTTCCACTGAGCCCTTCATATGGACTGACTGCTAGCGTAAATATTGGAGTGCAGTGATTAGTTCATATTTAAATTTATTTATTTTAAATTAAAAATGAAATTTATTTACCTAATCCTTATGATTTACCAAAATATTGGAATATAATATTAGTGGCTCTTTAAAAACTGGGAAATTTTGTAAATTGCAACTTTTGGCTCTTCATCTCTTAAGGTAGCCGACCGCTGGGCTAAGATCAGTGCAGATTTGTCCCTTTTGTAAGGGATCCAGAAATAAACATATGTAGAATAACGGCAACTGCTGTTAAGCAAATTTTAAGACTACTTAAATAATGATTCTTAAAATAAAGCTAGTGTGGCCCCATTGGAAGTAAAATATGGTACAAGTTGTATTTTATTACTATCTAAAAGAAGTACAACTTGTTTGCATATTGTACAATTGCTTACATTTTATAAGTAAAACAATAAGTAGAGATGGTGTATTTTGGTATGACGTGTTCGATTCGTATTTGTTTGAGCTATTTTGGTAAGTTATTTCCCTTGCATTGTAAAATTGTGTCCCTTCTGTAAGAGATATATATTTAATTAATATTAAATAAAAGGATTCTCGTGTAGTTATGCTCAGTGGCGGAACTAGAAAAAATGGGCCACCCCGCAAAAAAAAATTTTGGCCCCCCCATATATATATATATATATATATATATATATATATATATATATATATATATATATATATATATATATATATATATAACACGCTATCATTCGTGTATTTATTTGAGACGTTTGCCTTGTTTTCTAGAACAGTGGTTATTGAATGTAAACAATGTCGGCACTTTATTTCTTGGATATTAGTTTTTGGAGCGCTAGTTTGTCTACACTACCACCGATACGAGCCAGCTAAGTTGTTGAGGCGCTATATATTCGCTTCTTGTAAGGCTAAGAGCGGGAGGGGAGGTCTGAGAAAGGAACTTAAAAGGGACAACAAAGCACCGATGTGCTTTTATCCATCAGTACCAAATTTGGGATGGTCTCAAAAAGCCGTCTTAATGTCTAGCGGCCTCTCGCGCAATTGATGTTTTTTTCAAAAGAATTTTGCCGACAACAGCGTGTATTTGATTGTAGGAAAAAGAATATACAAGAGCTTGGGATGGTGTCTATAGAATAAAGAAAGTCCAACCGCAGCTACATTATTCTTTTTTTCAAAACAACCATCAGGTCAAAAATGCAAGAAAATTAATTTTAACTTAATTTTTTTTATTTTGGCCGGCTGTGCCCCCCCCCCCCCCGCATTGCGGGGTCTGGCGGCACTGTAGTTCCGCCCCTGGTTATGCTTACTTACTTATAGAACATTTAACATTTTTTTTTTTAAATAATAAGTAAATGGTTATTCTGAGTGAAAACGATACATACGATAAAGGTTGAAAAACTCGATATTACTGTAGGACATTGTAATTTATATAAAACATGGTTTTTTTTTTGGTTTTTACTTGTTTTTAATTCTTGTTTTATTTTGCTTGTGTTTTATAAAATAGTGTATACAAAAGAAGTAAAACATTATGTTAGTCAGAACAAAAGTTCTCACACACTACATTTAATACTCTTTGTTGGGCAACAGTATTACATTTTTAAAAAAAAGTCATTTTGCTAGTTTTTACAGCACATATCGTACTTGAAAACAGGTCGTTTATTATCGTAGTTATTCTCCTGCGAAAACACGACAGTAGCGTATGGTCGTTAAGGGAAAGGTTTAAGTGTACACCAGGGGTCGGCAACCCTTTGAGACGGAAGAGCCAAGATATGCAACTTACAAAATGTACCAGTTTGTAATGAGCCACTAATATTTTTTTTAATTTGGTGTATATATATATATATATATATATATATATATATATATATATATATATATATATATATATATATATATATATATATATATATATATATATATATATATATATATATATATAAATTAATAGCTTTAAATATGAACTAATATTTATTAATATATTTTTTTTAAATATACACATGTATCGCAAAAAAGGTTTTGTGATATTTTAGCTAGCTCTGCTAGAATAATAAAATTAGTAATCAAATAATATTAGTTAGATCGAGTGCCCCCCCCCCCCCCCCCCCCCGAGAAAAAAGTCTGGAAGAAACACTGATTACAGGCCGTACATAACATACACTCACCAAAATTACTTTTGTCCCTTCACAAAGTTATTTCCCTTTTTAAACTTAAAATGATTTACATAGGGGTTGTAATACACTATGTGGGTAACTTAAGATGTGCTAAGATTCTCTCTTTCGGGCAACAATAGAAGATTATTTAAAGAAGTCAGCTTTACATTTTAAAAACATAACTTATTGTATTTCTAAACCAACACGTCGTTTATATCGTTGTAATGAACGGGAAAAGATGTTCAAAGGAAAGCGATTTAAGTTACGAATTGGTTGGCTCAGTTTACACGTTAAAGTGTTCTTGGGTGTTTATTTATTTTAACACTGGTTAGTCTTAGGTAATATATTGTTTGACTGCTATGAATGTTACTCTATGTATATTCTAAATTATAAGAGCCGTAACAGCAAATATAACATTATAATTTTTGCATTAGTCCAGATATAAATATGCACATTTGTTATCATTTATCGTGATGTCTACTTCAACTATTCCGTAGATTTGAATGTTACCTATGCCTGTGACGGATACAATTAGAGTGGTTTTAACCTGGGTAAGTAAGGAAAAAGGAGATAAACGACAGCTATGTCTGATTGTTCCCTGGGCGGGGTGGGGCGGGATGGGGTGGGGTTGTGTGGTATTCACAAATTAGGAATTGTTGATAAGTAGAAAATAAACCAACTAAATAGCGGCGTATGATACGTCGCGAGTCAGCTTGGTAAATATTGTTTCGGATCCATGGTCTTGACAGAGATGTGGACGACACGTGATGTTTTGTGTCGCTATCTTATCTACGTATCATTTGTATTTACTGTCTTGATATAAAACCAACATTTCAGGCTACAGCCCCGATAACCAGGTTCACCATACGCCCCCACTTAATCGCTTCCTATTATAAATATTCCCAAATGTAAACAATGAGCGCGTAGACTATGTGGTCACTAGCAGAATTGTGTTTTACAAGTTCGAGCAGCGGATCGCTTCAAAGATACACAGCCCCCAGTAAGGATTGAACTCACGACCCCTGGTTTACAAGACCAGTGCACTAGCCACTGAGCTATGGAGGCTGGCGATTGCGGATATTTATACTAACTTTAAATCGTCCGTTCTTGTGTTCAAAATCCGATGATTAAAGCCTGCCGAGGGGACAAAGTGGGATCATAAAGGTGGGTCTCGAGGGTCTAAATTTCAACATTTGTGTGGATTGATCCCCTATATCACTGTACACGTCAGTCTTTGCAATCATCCTAGTCACTGTATTGTCTACTCGTCTCCTGTTGTACATAAACCTGTGACTGGTGACCTATGTGTGTCATGGTGTGTCATTTTTTTGTTCATTATTTATTCAACTACTATTCTCGTTTAAATAAGCATAAAACTATCCTTGATATCGGCATTACACGGAGCATCTCTTACATTCTCACTAGTCCGAACTGCCTAGCTTGCTTACCATAACATCCCGTTCGTATCCCAAAACTTCACTCTCTTTCATCCGCGTCATCAAACATTCATTCGTTGTATCTCTCGCACCAACATTCATTCGATCAAAATAGCCTGATTAAACACACATTATAATGATGTATTTCATCTTATTCCATCAATACCTACCTCATATAAATATATATTGTTTCTTCTCTGGTTGGTGTTTCTGCTGAGGTCGACTGGTTTAAGGGTGTGGTTGTTGCTGTCGTGCTGTCTTCTGTGTCGTTAGTTTTGACAACTTATGGTTGTATTTTTCTGTGGTGGGGCTGTCCTCGTTCTTACTCTTGACTGTTGCTGACGGTGTGCCCATGGTGGTTTGAGTTGTTTTAATGTAGTTCTAATACTATAGACTACGTGAAGTGATTCATGTTTAACGTAACATTAGTTTCTTTACGATATTTTATTCAGATGTTTCCGTATCTTCAACAAAAACAAATAATCGTTTTTAGAAACAATCCACTTTTCGAGCAAATGATATCCACCATGATGTTGAATAACCCTTACCCCTGACATACACTCATCATATTACTTTTGCCCCTTTTTTAGGGATCCAGAAATAGCTAAAATTTGCAATGACACACGAGGCTAAAGCAAATTTTAACACTAATTAAATAAAATATCTTAAAATAAAGCTACTGTGTCTCATTTCTATGTGAAAATATGGTATTAGTTGTATTTTCTTTGTATCTATAACTAGTACACAATTATTTGCCTACTGAACAACTGCATAAATTTTATAAGTAAAACAGTAATGGAGATTGTGTATTTTGTAATGAGTTGTTCGATTTGTATTTGTTTGAGCTGTTATATTAAGTTATTTCCCTTGCATTTAATTGTGAAGTTATGCATCGTTTTTTCTTACTTAAATAATTTTTTTTTGATAAAGTAAATGGTTATTTTGATTGAAAGCAATATAAAATATAAAGGTTGAAAAAATCGATATTGCTGTACGATATTACTGTCCGATAATGTGATTTATATCTTCTTCTTCATTCTTAATTTTCAGTGTTGGAAGGAATCGAGCCTTATCTGCCAGGGGGTTTCAACTCGAGTCTTTTTATTTTCGAATTTTAACAACCATGATCCGACCCACCACGCCTCCCCCTGTGATTATATAAAATTATGTAAATTAAAATTGTGAAACAAAAAAAAAACCACATCGTATTAAATTACTACTTTTCAAAAGATGTCTGAACTGTGTTTTAGTTAGTATCCTCCCTTTTTGAAGAATAATGGCTTTATATTAAAAAAAAACAGGTATAATTTACTTTAACCAAATTTTTCTTACAATTGTGAAAAAAATATACAGTTCACAAACGAATATATTATTGTCTTTAGGATTTTGGGTTTTAAATTAAATTTGACCAGACGTTGTAGCGTTACACGTTTGAATGTGGAGTGGGGTGGATCGCACTAAAACAAAAGAATTACAAAAAAAAAAAACATAAACACACCAGGGGCGGAACTACAGTGCTGCCAGACCCCGCAATGCGGGGGGGGGGGGGAGGCCACGCCATTTAGGGGCCCATTGCCGACCATAATACATTGTTTATAGTTTTAAAAAATAATGTTCTTGCATTTTTGACTTGACGGTAAAAGCTTGTGTAAATAACAAACATATCTACTACAGTAGTGATGTTATACAGTAACTAATACATGCTGTTGCGTAAAAAAATATATATGCCTGAGATGTAGTGTGTAAGGTAGGCAAACGTTCAAAACACTTCCATGACTTATTTCCCTTTTCTAAATAGTTACATAGGGGTGCTCGTTAGCTCCTTTTAATATATTTGTACTAAACAAATTAAAAAGCAATTACTTCTCTTTATTATTATTATTAAACACATTCATACTAAAGAATGAGATAGCACAAGAAGGAAATATATTTAAAACAAATAATATAAATACAAATGAAAGATAAAATAAACATAACACGAGAAACCATTACATATACAAAGCTTTCACGTTTTATATTCCTTTGACCGACTAAGTACTCATGGGTTGCCAGTATTACATCAAACATATTGAATAGTTCTAGAAAAAGAAACTAGTTCTGGAGTCTAACTTTAAAAAAAAAAAAAAATTCAAAACAGACTAATGCACTCACACACAAGACATGTTGTTATTAGTTTAAATTGAGAAAAAAAAGACATTATACTCAAAACCTGATTAGGGCAGAAACGAGTATCCAATGTTTGTATATATATATATATATATATATATATATATATATATATATATATATATATATATATATATATATATATGTATATATATATATATATATATATATATATATATATATATATATATATATATATATATATATATATATATATATATATATATATAGGGGGGCCCAGAATATTTTTTTGCGGGGTGGCCCGTTTTTTCTAGTTCCGCCACTGAAACACACCACTATTTTAGTTGAAATTCAAAAATGTATTCAACTAAAAGTAAAAACTCCCGAAATGGGGGGAGGGAGTAGACTTGCGATATTTACATGCGTAAACATTGCTTACGTAATAGATATATTATATATATATATGTATATATATATATATATATATATATATATATATATATATATATATATATATGTATATATATATATATATATATATATATATATATATATATATATATGTATGTATATATATATCTATATATATAATTCTCTTCTTCGAGCCGTTAGAAAACAAGCTGCAAACGCTCTCCCTAACTCCCAACCCCGACATGGTTTTAGTGAGCTGTGTTCACTCTAAATGTTTACAAGCAGAGCCAACGATTTTAAACGTTAGGGGGGGGGGGGGGGAGGAAGGGGGGGGGGGTTATGGTCCTTAACGAGCTACTTATAGTGTTTTAAAGAAATATTTTCAGTGTCAGCGTTGGTACTGTCGAATTCACAAATTATGAATTATTGAAAATTAGAAACAACTAAATAGCGGCGTATGTTATGCCGCGGGCCGGCTCGTATATATATATACATTTACAACAAGCAGGGAGAGAGAATATTATAGAGTTACATTACCAGTTGAAGACGTCGGCTTGTACAGTGGTCTTTAAATGTAACTGTTAGTTATCTCGTAACATAGAGATATGTATGATTGTATGGCAACATGGGTTCAACATGAACAATACGGACAGGTAACACATAACACGAGGGTTGAACATGAACAATACGGACAGGTAACATATAACACGAGGGTTCAACATGAACAATACGGACATAAGTAATGGAGTGCAGTGATTAGTTCATATGTAACATTATTTATTTCAAAACAAAAACGAAATGTATTTACCTAATCCTTATGAAATACCAAAATATTGGAATGTAATATTAGTGGTTTGCCGACAGCACGGCTGAGATCAGCTCAGATTTGTCCCTTTTGTCAGGGATCCAGACATTGAAGAAATGAGCGACAGCACAGTTTGGTTAAGCAAATTTTAAGACTACTTAAAGAATGATTCTTAAAATAAAGCTAATGTGTCTCTATTGTAAGTGAAAATATGGTACTAGTTGTATTTTATTATTATCGAAAAAGTGTACACAATTTTGTGCATACTGTACAATTGCATACATTTTATAGGTAAAACAATAAGTAGAGATGGTGTATTTTGTTACAAGTTGTTCGATTCGTATTTAATTTAGCTATTTTATTAAGTTATTTTCCTTGCATTATAAAATTATGTCCCTTCTGTAAGAGATATAGATTTAATAAAAGGATTTTCGTGTAGTTATGCATCGTTTTTAGCGCAATTTCCATTCTGGAGAATTGCGTTTATTAACCCGTC
This sequence comes from Physella acuta, assembly GCF_028476545.2. NCBI lineage: Eukaryota > Metazoa > Mollusca > Gastropoda > Physidae > Physella > Physella acuta. Next base: position 490,881 of record NW_026731961.1, read on the forward strand.
ATTTCTGGATGGATGAATGAATGTGTGTCCGCAGCTTTAAGTCGTGATGAACATAGGCCATAAAAATTCCGGGTTTCTTTCATGGATTTTCCCGAAAAGCCAAAAAACCTCGAAAAAATGCAGTTTTTGGCCCATATCTCGGCAACCAGACCACTTAGCGACTTGAAACATTTACCAATCGATTCCTGCCATAATTTAAAACAATATTGTTAATATCCTTTCGTTCGGCCACAAAAAATTAATTAAGAATTTTTAAACTTAGCATCGTGTAGGCCTATGGTGATTTAGCGCAAAGCGCTGAGGTTCGAAAGGATTTTACCATAGCGAACGAGCGGAGGTTCGAAAGGATTTTTTTTTCGTTTGATACGGGAGGCTAGCCTGTCGCGACGTGGGGTCGTTCGCGTCACTGCGCGCGGCAATAGAGAGAGAGAGAGAGAGAGAGAGAGAGAGAGAGAGAGAAGTCAAATACTGATATAAACGTTTTAATATTTGGGCACCGTTGCTGAATATCTGATTTATCTCGATTTAAAATTGTTATGGATAACATAAGGAAATTGCGCTTAAATTGTCACTAGACATTTATTAACTTGTTTTCTAGTTCCGCCACTGTTAAAACCTAATCAGGAGCTTATGAACTCATAAATATATTTATCTGCCCACTCTTAAAGTCCGCTGTTGGCTCTCTGGCGTTACACCAGACAGTCCAAAACAACGATGTAATACGGAGGTGGTGTCGTAGTTATGGTGTAACGAGTTTGGTGATAAGGTATCACAACAACGATGTAATACGGAGGTGGTGTCGTAGTTATGGTGTAACGAGTTTGGTGATAAGGTATCACAACAACGATGTAATACGGAGGTGGTGTCGTAGTTATGGTGTAACGAGTTTGGTGATAAGGTATCACAACAACGATGTAATAAGGAGGTGGTGTCGTAGTTATGGCGTAACGAGTTTGGTGATAAGGTATCGGAGAGTGATTGGCTGCAGTTTTGTAGTGACATGCTACGGTGAGACTTTGTTCGTTGGAAGTAGAACTTGAAGAGGCGAGGTGGTATTGTAGTGTTGAAACGTTGACTAGTCTTGGGTAATAGAGGGTAGTGTAATCGTAAGTTGAGAGTATCGAGTTAATCGTATATCTTAGATGTCATTCGTTTTATTGTAGTAATCGAGATATGAGTAATCGTGAGCTGAGTGTATCTGGTGCATAGTATACATTACTTCAAACGTGTTTTTGAGTACTTTTTGAATTATTTTTTTTAATATCGAGTAGTCGAGTTAAACGTTGAATATGGTTAGTCGACGTTATTGGGAGTTTGAGTGTCTGACGGAATATCCTCACTAAGATGGCTCTTAAGTAGGCTTTTTCTTAATAAAAATAGTTAAGGAGGTATTAACAGCACGCACATTGTATCCACTGATGAACAAGAGAGTAATCCAGGGGTCGGCAACCTGCGGCTCGTGAGCCGTATGCGGCTCTTTTGATGTCAAGTTGCGGCTCTTCGGCTCCATGCACAAATATTAATAATTATTTTATGTTATTTTCAAAACTCATCAAAATATTGTTCTGCAACACTTGGTAATACATTATATAATAATAAACATAAACAATAAACACTCGCTATTCTATTAGAATACTTAGGTACACCCTATTTTCAATGTACCCCCTATTAAATTGTTCATCCCGAATTGAAACATTCAACGTTATGGTGGATATCTCACAGAAACTAAATGAGCTAAATATAAACCTGCAAGGAAATGAAAACCCAGCCCATGCATGCCTTGAGAAGCGGATGTTTCGTAAATAAATTACTTTTTTTTGTTGAAGACATGGAGAGCGGTAAATTACTTGATTTCGAACAATCCGAAAACAAAATCATGTAACCAATGCAACTATTAGCATGACCCTTCCCGGCGCCCGGAGACAAACTTTCAATTTGCACCCCCTCCCCCTCAAACTTTCCATTTGCACCCCCCCCCCCTCAAACTTTCGATTTGCACCCCTTTCTCCTTCAAACTTTCAATTTGTTTCCAACCCATTTTGGCGCCCCCTAAGGTCGGCGCCCTGGGACATATGTCCCCCGCCCCGCCCCCCCCCCCCCTCCTCTCTACGCCTCTGGCATTACAACAAACAATACGAGGGATGGATTCACTGAGAGACTTGAGCAATTCATAATAAATTCAAGTACTCTGACGTTCATAGTAGACTCTCTCAACACAAAAACAAATGAGATTAATAACTTTGAGCTATTTGGAATTGATGCTGTTTTGCTTTAAATGCAATTGCTTGATTTGAAAACGACTCATTTGTTGGTAGGAAAATTCACAGAACTCAAGAGTAAGTAAAAATATTTCAAGGTCAAGTAAAACATGAAAGTTACGCTGCACAACTGGATAGCTGTAAAGTTGAGGCACTCATATGTGACGCATGGAATAGTCTTGCAGGATGGTACAGTAACGTGGAGAAGTTCACATCTGGAGTGCTGACGATCTTTAGGTCAACAAATCCGTGCAAGCAAGAGTTCTCTTACATTAATATAATAAAAAGTTAAGTAAAAAGCCAACTAACAAATAAAAATCTAGAGTCGTACTTGAAACTTAAAAAATGAAGTTATGAGCCATATTTAAACACACTTTCAAACGGCATGAATGGTCAATGCTCCCATTGATGTAACTAATGTAAATATTCAATGAGTATAGTTATTTTATTGGAATACTAATTTTATTATTTTAGCAGAGCTACTAAAATATTATAATATGTTTTGTGCGAAACATGTGTATTTTTAAAAATAAGTTAATAAAAAGTCTAGTGACAATTTAAGCGCAATTTCCTTAATTAATTTTTTTAGAATTCACAGACCTACGTAAAAATCCTTTCGAACCTCCGTCCGCTCATTCGCTATGGTAAAATACTTTCGAACCTCAGCGCTTTGCGCTAAAAACCTACACAATGCTCAGTTTAAATTAAAAATATCATCCTAGGCCTACACGATGCTCATTTTAAAAATTCTTAATTAATTTTGTGTGACCGAACAAAAGGATATTTTTTTAAACTTTCTTCGGCAATATTGTTCTAAATTATGGCAGGAATCGATTGGTAAATGTTTCAAGTCGCTAAGTGGTCTGGTTGCCGAGATATGGGCCAAAAACTGCATTTTTTTAAAAATAAATAATGTTACATATGAACTAAAGCTATTTTTATGACTTGGTGTAGCAATAGAAGCCCGATTTTTTTTTTCACTTTTGAGATAGAACAAAATACGATCAACCAGATCAAGACTCAAAAATTGTATGATGTTCAAAGTCAAATTTTGGTTTTTCCAACTAGTTTCAATAGTTTTACCAGAAGCGTAATGCACTTTTTTGAGTAACAATGCACTTTTGTATGAGTAATATGTTCTTATTGTAAATCTGACTGTTCTTGGTCATCAATTTTCACTCCATGGCAAAATGTATATATTAGCATACATTACATGACATCTAATGATTTTACAGTTCTTTATAAGTGGGCCCGTGCACTAAAATGCAAAGGTTGTTCTGTAACTTAGGGTTGTCTGCATACATCAATATAATTTGATTTAGTCATTGGCGAAACGTGTTCGCTTGACACCCTGTTTGGTAACTAAAGGTGTCACCCCTCCGCCCTCTTACAATTTTACACTTTTATTTTGGTGTCATCCCTCTTCGCTATAAGCGCCAAAGAGGTAAAAAAAAGTTACCTTTCAAATCAGACGGTCTACGGAGCAAGTGAAATAAAGTTCACTTGTTTTAAAGTAATAATAATAATTATTACTAATTTTGCTAAAATTTCAAAGTGGACAGTAAACGATACATAATGTTAGAAAAATAAGTTTAAAAAAAAGACAAATCGTATAATTAACGAAATCTCGACTATATATCGAACCACATCCGTTATCATACCCAACGAAATATTATACACTTACGGACTGTGATGACGCAAGGCACATATCATTAATAGACAATTTACCCGACATATTGTATTTGACTGAATAATTTCAACCATGGGCTAGCCATAGCTGAATCACTCTCCCTAACAAACTGTGTGTTTTCAATAAGGCCTTAATAGTTATTTTTACCACGCTTTGAAATCATGATATTATGTTGACAATACCCTGGCCACTTGACATGTCTGACTCGACATGATGGCCCAATGTGTTAGTGTTTTAACTGTCGGGGTGGTTTTGTATTGTGTCTAAGTTTACTCAATGGTATGACCGCTGGTACAGATCTGTTGATTTTCTAAACGTGTAAAAACTAAATATTGTTTCAGATATGATATAAAATAGGGTAACCGGTGTGGATTAAGATAAGCTAAAGGTTTTCTACGGCCTGAAAAACGTGTTCAATGTTTTAAGTGGTCTGTATACGCACGTGTGTTGGTGTATGGCAGGGGTCGGCAACCTGCGGCTCGTAAGCCGCATGCGGCTCTTCTGATGTCAAGTTGCGGCTCTTCAGCTCCATGCACAACAAATAATAATTAATTATATTTTCTTTATTTTAAAACTCATAAAAATATTAGTCTGCAACACTCGGTAATGAACGATATTATTGTAGGGTGCTCCTTAAACTAAAGTAGGCATATAGTGCTCGCGGGATAGTCCTGGGCGCCAAACCGTACCCTGCAGAGACGCCGGGAGGACACGTCTGTTTCGATTAAATGAGCGACTATAGCAACCCATTGTATTCATAGTCTATCGCGCTGTTTAAAATGAACGTAGCCGACATGGTGCTCACGGGTACGCCCGGTGTCAATCCGCAATCGACTTTTATTTTTATATACAGTATATAGACAATAGCTCCTGGGGTTAATGTCGTGGGGTGAGGGGGGATGTTTGTTAAATGCATGTTAAATTAAACATGTGGACCTGAATCCCACCCCCCCCCCCCCCCCCTCCTTTACCCATTCCACAGGCGTCCTCAAAAATCGATTTTATTTGGACCATCTCTCGCCCCTCGGTGTGAAGTCATAAATGGATTACCTCTTAACAGGTTTTTAGGGGTATACGTTTTACAACTGTCCAATAATGACACAATGAAACTATCTGCTTGAAATGGGTGTGATAGAATAGTTTAGTCAATTTAATACTAACAACTTCTAATGTCATCACGTATAATATTCCTAACCCTAACCTTACCACGATTTGTACACATAAAACAAACTAAAACTTTTATTTTCAGAAGAGTCCATTGTCGGGGAAAAGAAACATCAATGATTTGTGTTTAGCATATTGCCTTATTACTTTAGTGGTGTGTGGTCAATTAAAAGAAGCCATCTTAAAAAAATAAAGTAATGTAATATTGCTTTCGGTGTAAACTAATGATTTTAAGAATATTTTTTGTAATACTAAAAAAAAAAGACATTAAATGATAAAAAAAACGTGTTTATATTAGCTTTCTAATTACCAGACATTACTTAATTTATTCATCAACCTTTTTTCTGTCGTGCCATATCACGAGTGGCAGATGAAGTAGAGTTCATCTGTTTCAATGTCCTTGGCACATGCAGTGATAGTTTGCTCTATGCCCAGCCGCCTTTTTCCTCCCTAGCGTGAGCTAGGTACCCATTAGAGCTGTGTGGACTCACCTCTTGTTCAGTGATTCTAACTTCGTTTACATCTAGACCAGCGGTTCTTAAACTGATGTCCAGCAGTAGTATGTACCGTTTTAACTAAAACAAATGCGCTCTATAAAACCCTCAACAAGAGGGGAAGCAATCCAACCTATGTATCATCATACAACTTTCTAACGCTAACACAGTGGACACAGACGATACTTGAACAAAAACATATTAGTGGAAATAATATTTTCTGTAGGCCAACCAGAACAAGCCGTCGCCGTTTTGAAGGTTAACAAATGGGACAACTGGACATAGGATTGTTGGTCTGTCGTCCACACAACTTGGTGGTTGACATAGAGGGTGATACACACACCCCCCTCAATGGTTGACATAGAGGGTGATACACATGCCCTCCTCACCCAGCTCAATGGTTGACATAGAGGGTGATACACACACCCTCCTCACCCAACTCAATGGTTGACGTAGAGGGTGATACACACACCCTCCTCACCCAGCTCAATGGTTGACATAGAGGGTGATACACACACCCTCCTCACCCAGCTCAATGGTTGACATAGAGGGTGATACACACACCCTCCTCACCAAGCTCAATAGTTGACATAGAGGGTGATACACACACCCTCCTCAATGGTTGACATAGATGGTGATACACACACCCTCCTCACCCAGCTCAATGGTTGACATAGAGGGTGATACACACACCCAGCTCAATGGTTGACATAGAGGGTGATACACACACCCTCCTCACCCAGCTCAATGGAAGGTGGACAGTTTGCTCCCTATGTTATATAAGCAAACACGGTCATGTTGCCTGTAGAAATGTGTTCATCTGTGATAGTGACAATACAATTAGAGATTAAGATAGCAACTACATGGAGGTCTTAGATCAGGTAGAGGATGGTCGTGATATTTATATAAGAACAATAAAAAAAACTATAAATAAAGGAATTTATATTTTTAATTTTCCCTTTCGAAGGGGAGCCAGAAATAATCATTTCGTGAAAGACAACCATAGTTAGGTGAAGAGCAATTTTATAGTTATAGTGTAACTTTTTAAATAAAGTTAGTGTTTATTACAATATAAGGTAACCGATGTTTTTAAAAATAGTTATGCAAAAGTTTAAAGATTAACATAAATCTATAAAAACATTTTGAACGTCAAAATATTGTTTTTAAGAAAGATATTTATATAGAGTATTTAGTTAATTACTTATTTAGTAGTTATGGTAAACAATTGCCATAAGTTTTCTCCCTTGCTGGTTTTTTCTTCATATTTACATGAGGCGGAGTAACACTTTTTCTAAAGATCAGAAAATTCAATCAAATGAAACATTGTTTTAAATATTATCAATCTCAAATCAACAAACTTTGTTTAGATTGAATGCATAGGCGTCTTGAAATTTTAAAAATTATTGTTTTAAACTGAACAAATATTGTTTAGACTGAATGCTTAAAGGATTTTTTGATATTTATTAGCTCATATACGTGTTTCTACCAAGTTATGGGACCTGACTGTCTATGTGGGTAATGTAGTAGAGCTCATCTGTCTCTTTGATCTCAGCTGTTGAAGGGATAATTTAACCAGCTCTGTGATGATCCGTCTTTACGTTGACGTTGTCTAGCATAATTCAGGTACCCAACAGACAGAGCTGAGTAGACTCCGACCTACCGAGTCATACACGGAATCCGAACTCGAGATTTTTCTGTTATCAGTTACAATCTAGAATTTAGAAAATAAATTATAATTACATAATTTCCCCTGCAAATAAAAACAAGAAAAAAAAAATCTACATGGGAGGTAATTTCGTTTGTCACCGCCTCCGAGAAGTAACTCGCTTGTATCACCCCATTTTTCTCTAAAGCTTCGTTGGAAAGGAGACCATACTTAAAAAAAAAATGTTTGTAAGCAGCAGTTAATTAAAATGTATTTTACAATGACAAATCCATTTTGTATTAGGGCTAAACCTTCAAATTTGAATGGCATAAGGTATAAATGTAATTACAAAATATAGCTTAATATATCGTGATATAACATTAAAATATATATATATATATATATATATATATATATATATATATATATATATATATATATATATATGTTTTGTCCATATAGGGTCTTTGATCACAGGTGTTTTGTCTATATAGTGTCTTTGATCACAGGTGTTTTGTCTATATAGTGTCTATGATCACAGGCGTTTTGTCCATATAGGGTCTTTGATCACAGGTGTTTTGTCCATATAGGGTCTTTGATCACAGATGTTTTGTCTATATAGGGTCTTTGGTCACAGGTGTTTTGTCTATATAGGGTCTTTGATCACAGGTGTTTTGTCTATATAGGGTCTTTGATCACAGGTGTTTTGTCTATATAGGGTCTTTGATCACAGGTGGTTTGTCTATATAGGGTCTTTGATCACAGGTAGTTTGTCCAATGCTGGCGTTTGATAACAAGCGCTTTGTCCACATAAAAATTATGGTAAGGATTAATTTTAAAAGTTGTGTAATTATATTTTAAATTGCGGCAGGATCTAATAGTATGTTAATTCATCTATCATTTAGTTAACCATACAAGTATTACTTCTTTGACTATTCTGTTGGCATGTTTTTTATCCTTTTGTATCCTTTATATATGCTTTGTATTTTCAAGTACATCTACATTATTTATTTGTTAAACTTGTTATATGTCGCATTATTTGTGTTCCGTTTATATTTAAAATAAATCTATGAGGTCTAGCACCAGCCTTTATGTGGAGACTAAAATATCGTTCTTGACTATTTTAGTACATGTTAATTTCTATTAATGGACTTTCAGGAAATATGTAAAAATTGGGTATTAATTGTATCATAAATTAAAATTAAAATAGCAGTACATTATTTCTATTTTAAAATCTTTATATTATGCCCCCCCCCCTCTGTGGTCAAAGGCCCGTTGTGGTCAAAGCCCCGCTGCGGTCAAACCCCCTATGGTCAGGCTACAGGACATTACCCCCCCCCCCCGGACATTACCCCCCCCCCCCCGTATTAACCCGCCGGAGCAATTACCCGCTGTTAATTACCCCCTGTCAATTACCCCCCCCCCCCCCGGGGAACCCCCCCCCCCCCCCCACTCTCAAGTTAGAATCCTAATTCTAACTAGAATTCTATACCTATATACTACTTTAATCCAAACCTTAAGAAAAAGACCAAAATCAAAGCATCCACCTTAGCCTAAAACTTCACACAAAATCAAAACCAACGCTAGAAACAACCCTAACCCTACCTCTAACCCTAACCCTAACCCTAACCCTAACCCTAACCCTACCTCTAACCCTAACCCTAACCCTAACCCTAACCCTAACCCTAACCCTAACCCTAACCAAACCCTAACCAAACCCTAACCAAACCCTAATCAAAAAAGCCCTAGCCCTAGCCCTAGCCCTAGCCCTAGCCCTAGCCCTAGCCCTAGCCCTAGCCCTAGCCCTAGCCCTAGCCCTAGCCCTAGCCCTAGCTAAAGTGTATGATAACTTTTAAACTGCTTAAGGTCAATATTTCAGTAAAGAAGGTTTCAGTACTGTAGTGAAATGGTATGGCTGAAGGGACAGAATGAGTTCAAGTCCGTGTTCTTTGAATTGACCCCTAGTCAACCGCCCTTCACTATGTAGTTTATCATATTGCAGGTTAACATGTGCATTCTGCCCGTGTCTTCGCGTGGTACTCGAGTACTTAGTTGATTTAAATATATTCCAGGTATTTTAAAGTTTTTAAAGTTATTCATTGTAACAATTATCAGAGTTTCTTCCGAAATGTTTTTACCGCCCCCCCCCCACCCCACCCTCGAACGAAATAAAATTTATATAATTTATATAGCAAATATATACTTTTAACAGTGTCCGCCCTCCCCCCCCCCCCCCCCGAAGAAAGTCTACCGCCCCCCCCCCCCCCCCCCTCGAAAATTTCAAGTGTCCCCCCGGAGAAAAAAGTCTGGAAGAAACACTGACAATTATAAGATTGTTATAAACTGTCACTGTTTGAGTAGTGGAGTTGATCGTTGAGTATAGATCTTCGAGATTATCGTAACTTGAAAGTATATTGTTTGGAGTGTTCGAGAGTTGATTCGTTGCTTGTTGGTATATGTCGTAATCTTGTGTTGGAAATCCCAATTTGTGTGTAAAATAGTAGCGTTGGTAGGATTGTTTATTTGGGTAATGCTTTTATTATTAGTAAAATCTTTATACATGTTTATGTAACCCTCACTCAGTGGGGATGCTTTTACCCACTGAGGTGTTGTGGTTAAGACGGGCTGACCCTGAGATTAAGAACACACTGGACCGACAGTTGTTGTCAAGTACTCGCTTTATTTACAGCATCGAACCATGACGGCGATGCAACCCAGTAGTACGACGATTTCAAAGAGAAAATACTGAAGCAACAGGAAACCAAGAAAACACACTAGCCAAGAAAAAACTGTAGCCCTAAAACAAATGTAAATAAAACGTTACATTCATGGCAACACCACGTGTAGGCTACAATATACACGGGTACAATAAAATATGTTTCGGCCAGTACACAGTACTGCCAACAAGTACCAATAAGTAGTACTACAAATAAATACTTATATTAATACTCACCCTAACTAGTGTGCACATGCAGCACTAGCAGGAATACACAAATAAGTATTTTAACAACCATAATTTATGTAACTACACTACCTTCATTAGGTCTACATCTTGGTCACCGTGTCCACAGACAGCAGCCTTGCGTGTGACTGACACGGCTAGGCATGAAACTCCCCACAGTCCCATGTCACATGACATGGGACACAGGTAACTTCGCTCACAAGAGCATGACAAAAACAACTAAGTCAACAGAGCCACGACCCCACAGGGGCCGCAACTCAATGAAATAAAACGTCATATTTTTCCCTCCCCTGGCTGGTAACCATATGTGTTACATTTATATTGTATGTTTATATATTAGAAATAAATTCACACGTTTAACCGAATGTCAAATTAAACATTGTAATTATTTCTTGCTCTCTAATAAAATAGAGAAAAAAAAAACTTCCTCTATTCTGTTCGCCGAAACCTTTCAAAACTTTGAAAATAAGAACACGTTAAGCGCGTGTATCTGCCAAGTATAGAGAGTTGCATATCATGTTACATCATGAAAAAAATATGGAGGTAGATTTAGCTTTCAGCTTGTCCGCCGTATTTAACTCTATTTTATCTCGATTTAACCATTATTTAAATCGCAAAAAGAATGTTTCGACAACATTTTTTTTTTAATTTTCTGTCTTGGTGTCATCCCCCCCCCCTAAATGGTGTCCCCCGATGCGGTCCGCACTCCCCGCCCCGCCTCCCGACTTCTCTGAGTAGGGCATATTATGTATAGTTTAATTTTGAAAAGGCCCGGCTTAACACCGAATGCAATATCATTCTTGTGTAGTTTTACATGCAAGGGAAATAACTGAAAAGAATTAATTTTAAAAAATCAAATACAAACAAATAATAATTATACACCACAGTTATTAAAGCTTGTTCTTTAAATGTATAAAACTGTAAAAAAGTAGTCAGGAAATGTTTATTACTTTATATTATACAAAAACGCAAGTTGTACGTAATTTTCAATTAGATTTTAGACACTTAAGTTTTATTTTTAGAATAGTTATATAAGTATTGCTAACATAAATTTCATTAATTTCAGAATGTTTTATGCTTTTTACCTATTTCTGGATCCCTGACATAAGGGACACACGTGAATTTAATTTTGTTAGTATAGTACTAATTAGTTACATTATGTATTTAGTTGGGAGCCAAAGTGTCGAGGGTCATAAAGTCATTTTATTAAAGCCAAATGGTAGATGGCGTTCTTTCCTGTTCCTCTATCTGGTCAGACATGTGGAATAGTTATGTGGTGCAAATCTATCTCATTAATCAAGTATTGAAAGAAAAAACTTAGCAAAATTGCTATTGGTGTGGATGCAAATCTTCTTTAATCAGAGTTCTTTCAGACATTTTTCTCTAAGTGGCAAATGAAACATCCACGGGAGGGGGGAGACAGATTTGACCAACCGCCTAAAATAATATTATTACGACTCGCTTATTAAACCCTTAAAGTTTAAAAAAAGCGAAATGTTACAGGTTTATCTCTTCAAGCAAAAAAAAAAAATATTTTTAGCAAAAGATAAAAATATATCAACGGCAAGAAAATATATACACTAAAACACTGTGAGTAATTAAAGTAACTAACAGTTTTCCAAACCTAAATCTTAATCTTCAAAAATTTTAATTTTAGTATCGAAATCAAAATACGCAACGGTAGTGTATTTTAACCCACGGTGTGTATAGTCCCCTAAAGTAGCAACTCTATTACCTGTCTTCTAGTCTATCACGGATGTCTTGTATTATTTTGTCCACATTTTTTATGCCTCGCATTTTTATTTTTATAGCGTATATTATCGTTGTCCAAAGTCTGCAGCTATATGTCATGAAGGCTGTTGTAGATTTCGATGGAATCATATTTATTTCCATTTAAATAGAGGAACCGGTGAATGCTGAGTGCCATACAAAAAAATAACATAATTATATATATATATATATATATATATATATATATATATATATATATAAAATTATGTTATTTTTTTTGTATGGCACTCAGTACATAAATATATATATACATATATATATATATATATATAAAATTATGTTATTTTTTTTGTATGGCACTCAGTACATAAATATATATATATATATATATATATATATATATATATATATATATATATATATATATATATATATATATATATATATATATATATATATATATATATATATACATCAAGCTAAGTTATAGGCACATTTGCTAAGAAATTTGTGATTGAATGGATATTATTAGGGTTTTCATTTATTCTGGTTTTTCATCAGTAAGGGAGAGAAACGCTATTTTCTTGAATTACATAGTATATCCGCTGTTGTTTCCCTTGGACTGTAGGGACACAAGTACCGTGTATTTCTTCTTCGACGCTTATAAAATTGCAAACGTCTGACTAACACAATATTATCTAACAATATACGAGCTTACTTATGTAAATGGATTGTCATTATTTACGAAATGCATTTAACTATTTTGTGACCATTATAATCATAACAAAGAAATTCTCAAATTGCTAAAACTACTATTGTCATACACGGAACAACGAACACATCTCCGCTGTCCTCATAGTCGTTGGATTGTCAAAGCAGCTACATAGGTAGACAGTAAGGCTTGATGTAAATAGTTTAATTCTAAAAAAAATGCGCTGGCCAAGGTCGAATTTATTATCACCCTCCTGTAGTAAAATGGTCACAATCAAGGGCAATAACTATACCAAATAAATGAAACAAATACGAATCGAAAAAAATACACCATAATTATTGGATTTATTTTTTATTTAACGTATGCAATTGTACTTTAATCAGAAAATGTGAACTAGTTTAAATTCAAAGAAAATACAAGTTGTATCTTATTTACACGAAGACACCGGACACCTTAACTTTATTTTACTATTCATTATTTAAGTATTGTTAAAAATATGTTTAACTATATCTTTTTACCAGCGTTTGAACTATTTCTGGATCCCTTACAAAAGGGACAATAGTGAATTTAAATTTTGGTTAGAGTAGTTTTGTTACACTCTAGATTTATTTAGGAGACAAGGGTCATTAAGTTTCCTTTATTTTACTAAAGCTAAAGGGTCGATGTCGCTCTGTCAGGTGCCTCTATCTTGTCAGACATGTCGAATAGTTACGTAGTGTAAAGCTATCTCATTAGTTAGGGATTTAAAGAAAAACAATAAGCAAATATGTTAGTGACAGTGTTTCGTCCAGACTTTTTTCTCCGGGGGGGGGGGGGGGCACTTGAAATTTTTTTTTTTGGGGGGGGGGGGGGCGGTAAACTTTCTTCGGGGGGGGGGGGGCGGACACTGTTAAAAGTATATATTTTCTATATAAATTATATACATTTCATTTCGTTCGGGGGGGGGGGGGGGCGGTAGAAAGAGATGCCTGGAAGACACTCTGGTTAGTGGTGGGGGTGTGAATCTTCTTTAATCAGGGTTGTTTCAGATATTTTATCTAGGTGGCACTTGAAACTTCCGGGGGAGGAGGGGGGTTCAATTTAAATTTAAAATATATATCTCGCGCAGTCCTCATTGTTCTTTCACCCAAACCGTGGAGTCTATTAGGCGTTGGTAGATCAGATAAAAGACTTGGATACTACCAGTTGCGGTGTATACGGGGAGACACGTTCATTTTTTTATATTTTAAGTGATGTATTCGGGAGCCGGACGTTTTACCGGAAGACACATGCTAGAATGCCGTTTTTAATGTGGAACATTAGCTTTATTTTAAGATTCACTTTTAAACCAAGCTAATACTACAACCAAGCACATAAAACCATTCTCCCGTGTCTTTAAACGTTATCCATACTTTAACTAAACTACACTAACCAACATATAAATTGTTATTTACTTTTGTCCCTTCTTTTTTCCCCCTAAGACATGTATTTTACCGCGTCAGTTTGCCTTGTATGTTCGCTTTAGTATTAGAATTTTTATAACCGGCTTGCGACCCTTAAGTATTATCGAGAGACAATATTTTAGCGCGGTCTAATGCTTTGTCCGTTCTTTAAGGGGTCGAGAAATATTTCATGAGGTGATAACTCAGAATACATGTTTTAACAATCCTAATAGAACGATAATTTTTAAAAAAGTTGAAGTGTCACTTAGTCAAGAGAAATAAAGTTACGAGTAGGGTTTTCTTTACATCTAGAAATAAAACACATTTTTCTAATAACTGTACTTTTGTTTACGTTATTAAAGAAACAAAAATTAGTAACTATAGTGTATTTAGTTCTTTGTTTTCGATTTTTATTTGTTCTATTTATTTGGTTTTGTTATTTCCCCTGCATGTCAATGTAGTTCTCGCCTTTTCAAAATTAAACTAGACATAGTATGCCCTAATACTGATCTTTATAGTGTTGAAAACAGGACGAAAGATTGCAAGACATGTATTTACTGTCTACCTGTGTATTTTCATTAATATTTCAACATTAGAAATTAGAGTAATGTAATGTGAGTTTGTTAATAACCATTGTAAATGATACCGATCAATGTAGAAAAGTAATCTCGTACATTTTTAGATACTATTGTATCAAACATGACAGTGATAGGGGATATCAATTTATGACGTATACTTTGGGGGGAGGGGGGGGGGGGTCCTAAAAAATCGACTTTTGTGGACGTGTGTCAATTGGGGTGGGTGGGGGGGGGGGGGTTCGGGCCATTTTGGATGTCCACATGAAACATTTATTAACAATAATTTCTTTTTAAATGCCATTAAATCGTTAATTCAAGTGTTGGGTGAATACATGTATAAGAAATGTAACTGTATACCGCCAGCTTTTACAAATCAAATTGTACATTGTTGCATCAAATCTATACATTGGCCAATGAATTGATAAAGAAATACATTTAGGAGCATCCGTGTGAAATTCAACCCAAACTACAACAACCCGCTACAACGGTCACATAACTGTGGTAAATACGAGGACAGATAATTTGCCTTAGGCCATCCATGTTGTGGCTCAACATGTTTGGGCCATCATGTCGAGTCAGACATGTCAAGTGGCCAGGGTATTGTCATATCTTTATTCCGAACCCTTGTAAAAATAACTTAAATACTGGAAATCTAGCATACGGCTTGTTAGGTAGGATGATTCAACTATATCAAGACTAAGGCTAAAATTATGTTGTCCAATACAGTATATTGAAATGGGTTTCAATTAATACCATATTCGTAAGTTGTCTAATATTAAATTGGGTTATGATGAGGGTATAATTAGCTGCATTATATTTTATGTATGTTTCATATTAAATGTTGATGTTGTGTTATATCAATCAGGCTGTTAGCGCAAGCTGTATATACGTGTCGATAACCAAAGGTATGGGTATAGAGTGCTGCTGTATACATTTGCTTTTTTATCTTTATAGGCTGTCATTGCGATACATGTATAGTGCTGTCTATGGTATAGATGAAATTTGTTGGTGTATACATGAGTGTGCTTTTGTTTTTACTTTCATGTCTACGAATATTTTGCAAAAGGTCATTAACACTCATTAACCTATCTCAACTACTGTTTCGTTTCAGTGGCTATGTATAAGGTTAAATGGGTAGAGTGGCTACACTTAAACTCGTGTTTCTTCAACTTCAACCATACAAATCCTGTCACTTTAGTTAACCTTGTAAAGTAAACATAATGTAAGGACACGCTTACATGCTGGTATATAAGTTAGACATAAGTTCACATACTTCTGTTTTGATTGTTTTAACATCAAAATATGAATAAAATTAGAAAATAAAAATTTAAATTTAAAAATAAAATAAAACATAAATAAAAAATAAAGATATAAAGGTTGTGACAGTCTCATATGATGGGCACAACAACACCAACACTTACATATCGGCAAAAAAAAAAACCACGAATGCACTTACGTACATCACATGATGATGTAATTTATTTTAATTGAAAAAAACAACTTTTTTTTTGAAATCCCGAACAGGCCGGCAATGAGTATCTTATGTTCGTATTTTGTGTTTATATATATATATATATATATATATATATATATATATATATATATATATATATATATATACCAGGGGTCGGCAACCTGCGGCTCTTTTGATGTCAAGATGCGGCTCTTCGGCTCCAAGCAAAAATATTAATAATTACTTTATTTTATTTTCAAAACCCATAAAATATTGTTCTGCAACACTCGATAATAAATTATATAATCATAAACATTAAACATTCGCTATTCTATTAGAATACTTAGGTACACCCTATTTTTAATGTGCTTCCCATTAAACTTCCTATCAAACTGTTCATCCCGAATTGAAACATTCAACTTGGTGGATATCACAAAGAAAATAATCGAGCCAAATGTAAAACTGTAAGTAAAGGAAAACTCAGCCTAAAAGTATGCCGTGCTTGAGAAGTGGATTTTTCGAAAAAAACACTTTTTTTGTTTATATATACATATATATATATATGTTGGTGGCTCTTTAAAAACTGGTAACTTTTGTAAATTCCGTCTCAAAAGGTTGCCGACCCCTGGTATATACATATATATATATATGACTATATATATACACATATTATTCATATATAGGCCTATATATATATATATATATATATATATTATATATATATATATATATATATATATATATATATATATATATATATATATATGTATATATATATATATATATATATATATATATATATATATATATATATATATATATATATAGGGGGGGGGCAAACAATTTGATTTGCGGGTGACCCTTTTTTTCTAGTTCCGCCACTGGTCACATTCGTCAAATATATGTGCCTCAACTCGCGACATTTCTTTTAGAACTGTGTACTGGAGAAGTGTAACTTGCATGCTTTTCTTAACTTCCAACTCTTGCAACTTGTTCTTGAGTTCTGTGAATTTACAACCCCACAAATATTCGGTTTTCAAATCCAGCGATTGCATTTGAAGCGAACCAACATCAATTCCAAATGGTTCAATGCTTATCTCATTTGTTTTTGTGTTGAGATGATTTACTATGAACGCCATCTGTTTTCAAATGCTCAAATCTCTCAGCGAAAAATTCCTTCTTTTTGGTGGCATTAATGCTGAAGTGATTCATGTTAACAGTAGCTTTGGTTTCTTCACGATATTAGTTTCCAGATTTTTTCCGAGTCTTCAACAAAAACAAGTAATGTTTTTCGAAACAATCCACGTTTTCCAACAAATGATAGCCACCATGATGTAGAATGTTTTCAATTTTGGATGGAAACTTTAATAGGAAGTTCATTGAAATAAGGAGTAACTAAATATTCTAAAAGGATAGCGTGTATTGTTTATATTTATTATTATATCGTTCGTTATGATATGGTTGCAGAGTAATATTTTATATGAGTTTAGAAAATAAAATAATATTACTATTAATATTTGCGTATGGGAACTCGAGAGCCGCATCTTGGTATCACAAGAGCCGCAGGTTGCCGACCCCTGACATACACTCATCAAAAGTATTTTTGTCCCATTTTAAGGGATCCAGAAATAGCTATAAACAAAAATTACAGGGATAGGGATAAGCAAATTTTAACACTTCTTAAATTACAAAACTTAAAATAAAGCTGATGCATCTTTATTTCTAAGTGAAAGTATGGTATAAGTTGTGTTTTCTTTTTATCTATACATAGTACACAATTATTTGCTTATTGAATAATTGCATGCATGGTATTAGTAAATGAGTAATAGAAATGGTGTATTTTGTTAAGAGTTGTTCGATTTGTTTTTCTATTTAGTTATTATGTAAAGTTATTTCCCTTGCATTTAAAAATTGTGTCCATTCTGTAAAGGATACAGAAATAAATTAAAACAAAAAAAGATATTGTCGTTCAGCCATGCATCGTTTTTTCTTAATTAAAGAACTTTTTTCAATACAGTAAATGCTTATTCTGAGTGAAAACAGTATAAAAGAAAAAGGTTGAAAAAATCGATATTACCGTATGATATTGTGATTTATATAAAATTATGTAAATTAAAATTGTGAAACATAAAAAACCCACATCGTTTTAAATTACTACTTTTCAAATGATGTCTATACTGTGTTATAATTAGTATCCCCTCTTTTTGAATATAAACGGTTTTTTTAAAAATTAAAAAATACATTAAAAACACACGCCCAATTTACTTTTACCATATTTTTTTGCAATTGTGAAACTTTTAAAAAATTCACAAACGAATATCTTATTGTCTTATAGAGTGTGGGTTTAAAATTAAATTTGACCATACATGGTAGCGTTACACATTGGAAGTTGTGGGTGGGGTGGATCGCATTAAAGCACACACATAAAATACACAAAAACATATACACACATATGCATTTTAGTTGAAGTTCAAAAAAATTAACAACTAAAAATTAAAACTCCCGAAATGGAGGAGAGAGGATGACTTGATCTATTAACATGCGTAAACATTGCTGATGAGATAAATGTCCATTGTGGGAGAAATACAACGGGCGCTAGGTTAATAGTTTTTCTTTTTCTCTAAACCGAATCTAAAACCAAAAGCACCACTTTAATTTCAAATGTAACCGTGTGTCCGCTATTTGGTTGTTTTATTTACTACTTTTCAGTAATTCATAATTTGTGAATTCGACACTACCAATGCGACGACTGAAAATATTTTGCTTTAAAACACTATCAGTAGCTGGTGAATGACGATTATCCCCACCCTCCCATTCCCTTGTAGGGAGAATTCAACCCACGATCCCTGATTTTCAAGACAGCGCTATAAGGTGTTAATTATTTTTATTAAAACTGCCAATCCGACGATTAATGCAGTAATCGATTGTAATTAATTGGCAGCCCAGGTTTGTGATGGTAGATTGTGGAGGAGTACGTGAGGTTAACGGATGAAGTTATAGAAATATCGACAGGGAAAAAACGACATACATAGGACCAAACCACTAAAGTACAAATAAATATATACCCACACACACACACACACATATATATATATATATATATACACATATATATATACACACACACACACACATATATATATATATATATATATATATATATATATATATATATATATATATATATATATATATATATATATAAATCTTTGCCAGCCACCTTTTTTTATCATATATTATAACTCTACACCAGCAAAGCATTACGTCTCCACGGGTGTGGGTCTACGACCTATTCCGGAAAGATACTTGCCCGAATGCCGTTTGCATTAAGGCATTAATAAAGATCACGAAGTTCAGCTTTTCTACAGTACAGTACGCTGCCCGTCAAACGAAATGTTGTGAATCGTGTTTTTGGATTGAATTCTTAAATCAAATTGTTCTTGGAAGTGCAAAGGAAACTAGACATATACTTAAAAAGACGTAGAGTGGTTGGAGAGAGTATCATGCCTAGCAGATATATTCGAACATCAACATAAGCTTAACCTGTAGCTTCAGGGTAAATTAACGAATACTATATATCAATTGATATATATATATATATATATATATATATATATATATATATATATATATATATATATAGATATATATATATATATAAATGTATATATATATATATATATAAAGTGAGGGTGTGGTCAGTACGTTCTACTGACATGGACACGGTTTCGAACTCGAGACTTTCGGGTTTGCATCCAAGCGCTCTACCGCTCTACCTTGGCCACGCCTTGTTGTTATAATGCAAAAAAATAAGAAAAAGAAGATTTAAAATCTTATTTTAGGTTAACTGTTTCTTTGAAAATAGATTTGTTTATAGGACTACCATTTTTAATAACACTTTATTAAAAATCCATTGTTTGTTTACAAAGGGTTTTGTAAATGTTTTATAATACATAAAACCTTGAAAATCATTATATACCAGATGTATGAGATGTTAAAACGGGTAACTAGAATTTTTTTTTTTCAGGTTTCTATATTGTTAATTTTATTTTATTGTATACAAACATGTTTTTTTAAATTAGTAATTTTGTGTTGTTTTAAATTTGATGTCACAGTATGCGTGTATGACAATAATGATCTTTTATTAACGTTTTTCTCATTATAGCATTATGAAAAGTCATTATACGATGGTAATACCTGTACCGGTACACAACGTTTGTAGTAGCTCCTTTTAAATACTTGCTCCATTTATTAGTGATCCGAAATGTATTTTTTTTTAATAATTGTGACCTAAATTATAAAGTATGCCATTCAAATTTGAAGGTTTAGCCCTAATACAAAACGGATGTGTCATTATAAAATACATTTTAATTAACTACTGCTTACAAACATTTTTTTTAATGTATGGTCTCCTTTCCAACAAAGCTTTAGAGAAAAATGGGGTGACACAAGCGAGTTAGTTCTCGGAGGCGGTGACAAAAAGAAATTACCTCCCATGTAGATTCTTTTTTTTTTTGTTTTTTTTTTATTTCAGGGAAAATAATGTAATTATAATTTCTTTTCTAAATTCTAGATTGTAACTGATAACAGAAAAATCTCGAGTTTGGATTCCGTGTATGACTCGGTAGGTCGGAGTCTACTCAGCTCTGTCTGTTGGGTACCTGAATTATGCTAGACAACGTCAACGTAAAGACGGATCATCAGAGAGCTGGTTAAATTATCCCTTCAACAGCTGAGATCAAATAGACAGATGAGCTCTACTACATTACCCACATAGACAGTCAGGTCCCATAACTTGGTAGAAACACGTATATGAGCTAATAAATATCAACAAACATAATTCGTCCACCTAACTGCCTTCTTATTAAAAAACTGATTGCTTACTTACAAACCTTCTAAGCATTCAGTCCAAACAATATTTGTTCAGTTTAAAAAAAAAAATATTTTTTTTTAAATTTCAAGACGCCTATGCATTCAATCTAAACAAACTTTGTTGATTTGAGATCGATAATATTTAAAACAATGTTTCATTTGTTTGAAAATTTTGATCACTAGAAAAAGTGTTACTCCGCCTCATGTAAATATGAAGAAAATACATGTAAGGGAGAAAACTTATGGCACTTGTTTACCATAACTACCAAATAAGGAATTAACTTAATACTATATACAAATATCTTTCTTAAAAAACAATGTTTTGAATTTTACATTTTTTTTTATAGATTTATGTTTAATCTTTAAACGTTTGCGTAACTATTTAAAAAAATGGTTACATTATATTGTAAAAAACACAAGCTTTATTTTAAAAGTTACACTATAACTATAAAATTGCTCGTAACCTAACCATGCTTAAATTTGAGTTAACGACTATTTCTGGCTCCCCTTTGAAAGGGAAAATTAAAAATATAAATTCCGTTTATTTATAGTTTATAGTTTTTTTGGATGGTTCTTATATAATTAATCTGATTGTACCTGCTCTAAGACCTCCATTTAGTTGCTATCTTAATCTCTAATTGTATTGTCACTATCACAGATGAACACATTTCTACAGGCAACATGACCGTTTTTGCTTATATAACATAGGGAGCAAACTGTCCACCTTCCATTGAGCTGGGTGAGGAGGGTGTGTGTATCACCCTCTATGTCAACCATTAAGCTGGGTGAGGAGGGTGTTTGTATCACCCTCTATGTCAACCATTGAGGAGGGTGAGGAGGGTGTGTGTATCACCCTCAATGTCAACCATTGAGCTGGGTAATGAGGGTGTGTGTATCACCCTCTATTTCAACCATTGAGCTGGGTGAGGAGGGTGTGTGTATCACCCTCTATGTCAACCATTGAGCTGGGTAAGGAGGGTGTGTGTATCACCCTCTATGCCAACCATTGAGGAGGGTGTGTGTATCACCCTCTATGTCAACCATTGAGCTGGGTGAGGAGGGTGTGTGTATCACCCTCTATGTCAACCATTGAGCTGGGTGAGGAGGGTGTGTGTATCACCCTCTATGTCAACCATTGAGTTAAGTGAGGAGGGTGTGTGTATCACCCTCTACGTCAACCATTGAGTTGAGTGAGGAGGGTGTGTGTATCACCCTCTATGTCAACCATTGAGTTAAGTGAGGAGGGTGTGTGTATCACCCTTTATGTCAACCATTGAGCTTGGTGAGGAGGGTGTGTGTATCACCCTCTATGTCAACCATTGAGCTGGGTGAGGAGGGTGTGTGTATCACCCTCTATGTCAACCATTGAGTTGAGTGAGGAGGGTGTGTGTATCACCCTCTATGTCAACCATTGAGTTGAGTGAGGAGGGTGTGTGTATCACCGTCTATGTCAACCATTGAGTTGAGTGAGGAGGGTGTGTGTATCACCCTCTATGTCAACCATTGAGCTGGGTGAGGAGGGTGTGTGTATCACCGTCTATGTCAACCATTGAGTTGAGTGAGGAGGGTGTGTGTATCACCCTCTATGTCAACCATTAAGTTGAGTGAGGAGGGTGTGTGTATCACCCTCTATGTCAACCATTGAGGAGGGTGTGTGTATCACCCTCTATGTCAACCATTGAGTTAAGTGAGGAGGGTGTGTGTATCACCCTCTATGTCAACCACCAAGTTGTGTGGACGACAGGGCAACTACCTAATCTATACAGATGACTTGCCTATTGCCTAATGTTGTAATACCTAATCTATACAGATAACTTGCCTATTGTCTAATGTTGTACTACATAATCTATACAGATGACTTGCCTATTGTCTAATGTTGTACTACATAATCTATACAGATGACTTGCCTATTGCTTAATGTTGTAATACCTAATATATACAGATGACTTGCCTATTGCCTAATTTTGTACTACCTAATCTACACAGATGACTATGTTTTAAACGTGGAACCATTTTATTACGTTACCTGCCGTAAATAATACAATTTGAAAAACGAGGTAATTTATTAGGTTTAATACCAGTTTTATATAATGATTGTTACTGGTTATAACGACGCCATTGCTGTCCACTAATTGTTGCACATTCCTCATCTTTCTCACATCTTGTTCAGTGGTTCTAACTACGTTTTCATCTAGACCAGGGGTCGGCAACCTTTTGAAGCGGAAGAGCCAAAAGTTACAATTTTCAAAATTACCCTGGTTTCATAGAGCCACTAACATTTTTTTATTTCAAATATTTCATTTTTTTATTAAGATTATTAGTATGTGTGCAAGGAGCTGGAGAGCCGCATCTTGATATCAAAAGAGCCGCATGCGGCTCGCGAGCCGCAGATTGCCGACCCCTGATCTAGACCAGCAGTAGCATGTACCGTTTTAACTGAATAAATGCGCTCTATTAAACCCTCAACAAGAGGGGAAACAATCCAACCTATGTGTAATCATATAGCTTTCTAACTCTAACACAGTGGACACAGGCGACACTAGAACACAAATATATTAGTGGAAATAATATTTTCCGTAGGCCAACCAGAACAAGCCCTCGCCGTTTTAAAAATTAACTAAGGCGACAACTAAGCATTGGTTTGTTGCTCTGTCGTCCACACTAAATTAAATTGTTTATAGTTTTATTTTCCCTTTTTCAAGGGAGCCAAAATTATTATTGCGTAAGATTTCCCACAACTAGACTTGTGGAGTGCAAAATTTATTATGAGTATTTTTTTTAAAGAAAATATAGTTTTTGTAATTAATAACGTAACATTTATTTTATCACATATGTAAAACGTTAAGTAACTAACAGAAGTTTCATAAAGAATGTAAAAAAAAAATAAAGATTTTTTACACTAATTGTAAATATATTGGCTGTTATATTAATTAGATATGCATATATTTCTCTGCAAGCCAGTGTTATAAGTTGCTTCCCATATTAGATTTTTAAAATTAAAATATTCACTTAGGGGAAGTAATGCATTTTGTCCAAGCCAAGTTAACTTGTACTTGCCGCTGCTTTAAAAAAAAGAAAAAAAAAAGAAAGATGAACATTTTCTAAACAGATTAAACCTTGTCTTTAATATTCATTATTTCAACTGAGCAAATGATATTTAGACAGAATGCTTAGACGCTTTGTAAGTAAGCAATCAGTTTTTTTTTAAAACCGATGGCAGTTAGGTGGACGAAATATTTGCGTGTAAGTATTAGCTCATATACAAGTCTCTATCAAGTTTTGGGGGATTTTCGGTAACTGGAAGAGGTGTAAGTTACCGGTTAAACGTCCACTGATGTCATGTGATGGGGTCCACCTTGTGAGGCTAAAGATCTGTACTGTATCGTAATACAAAAACTCTAGACAATAGTCATAATATCTATAGAGTCGATGGGCCCGTTGTTTAAACCACTGTACATACGTCTGGCCTTTCGCTCAATAAGTTTAAAAAAAACGGTAAACAATAACGGCCTCGTTTTAAACAGCTGCATTCATTGGATATTTATAAAATATCACAATTTTAATGTACTTACAGGTAAAAAGACGTGCGGTTATCTAAAGTGTATAAGACCTTTTAAACTGCTGCATTCATTGGATATTTAAGGGGTCGGCGTGGTCGAGTCGGTAAAGCTCATGGTTGCTAAACCGAAAAGTCTCGAGTTCGAACCCTCGGGCAGATGAGGCTCGTTAAGCTGGGGACAGCCACTCTTCTAGGAGAGACAACTCCAAAATTAAACAACTGCTGCCTTGTAGTTTGTTCTTGGTTGGACAAAGGCTATGGAAGCAAATCCAAAAAGAAAAGCAGGCTGAAATCGGAGTCAATGGCCTCAATGGCGCATAACCAGTTGACACGTAACGCTTAATTGTGTTGGAGGCGTGGTCGAGTCGGTAAAGCTCATGGTTGCTAAACCGAAAAGTCTCGAGTTCGAACCCTCGGGCAGATGAGGCTCGTTAAGCTGGGGACAGCCACTCTTCTAGGAGAGACAACTCCAAAATTAAACAACTGCTGCCTTGTAGTTTGTTCTTGGTTGGACAAAGGCTATGGAAGCAAATCCAAAAAGAAAAGCAGGCTGAAATCGGAGTCAATGGCCTCAATGGCGCATAACCAGTTGACACGTAACGCTTAATTGTGTTGGAGGCGTGGTCGAGTCGGCAAAAAGCTCATGGTTGATAAATTTGAACAAAGTCTCGAGTTCAAACCCACTGGCAGATAAATCTCGATCCCCTTCAACACTAATAATTAAGAACGAAGAAGAAGATTGGATAGGTAAAAAGACGTGTGGTTATCTAAAGTGTATGATACATTTTAAACTACTTAAGTGTCAATATGTCAGTAAATAAGGTTTCAGTACTGTCGTGAAAGGGTATGGTTGAAGGGACAGAATGAGTTCAAGTCCGTGTTCTTTGAATTGACCCCTAGTCAACCGCTCTTCACTATGTAGTTTATCATATTGCAGGTTAACATGTGCTTTCTGCCCGTGTCTTCGCATGGTACTCGAGTACTTAGTTGATTTAAATATATTCCAGGTATAGAAGTAGCATAAGAACATCCCGCGATTAGAATACAGTATTATTTAATACGGTGTCGATACATATTTTATCTACAGTCGATGCCGACTTCTATGAGTGAGAAAAACTAAGACAACTATAATTTCTTTATCAAGTTATTCATTGTAACAATTATAAGATCGTTATAAACTATCACAATTATAGCGTCGTTTTAAACTGTTAAATTATAACGTCCTTATAAACTTCCGTTTGTGTTTTAAAACGACATAGACGAATAACGTTAGGTTTAGGAGTGTGGGTGTACTGTCCGCTTAAGGCTATGGAGACGTATTTGGTTTTCTATTCAGTTAGTCGAAATTTATTCGACTCTAAATAAATTGTCCTTTTTTTTTAACTATACAAGTCTCAGTGTACCCCACTGACAATGGTGTGTGTAGGTTTTATTTAATAAGAGTTAACCAGGTATCTCTAAATATTCTGTGGTCGAGAAACACATAAACTCTACGTTATCTTCACGATGTACTCTCTTGTCTAAAATGAGAACGTAATTACGAGTACGTTTTTTTTTTCTTTTTATTATTGGTGGTGACCTAAGAGTAGTGGATTGCCTCCTCTGGTATTAAAAAAATATATACATTCTTACATCCCAGGGGAAATTACTTAAAACTGCTTCTTAAACTTCTGACTGAAAAATAATGTATGTGTTGATAACTTAAACTAAATGTTGGTTTTATATAAACATAAAAATTACTTTGTTTTTAAAAAAAAATAATAATAAGGAGAATAACTACGTACATTTTTTTTTAAATGTATAGAAATATTTTAAAACGTGGTTTTAAACTGAATATAGACACATGAGTTTTATTGTTTTTTTTTAAATTGTTTTATTTAAGAGTCTATTACATCCGTGTCATATCTGAGAGAGTTTAGAGCGTGTAATTTTGGCTCCCATGCTAATGGGACAACTATTCAAATTAAATTGTATATCCAGGAAGACACGGCCATGTACGGTAGATCTGTGACAAAGTTTAATACTACAGAGATAGAAGGTTCAATGTTATTTAAGATTTCGACTTTTAGTTTTAACCTAAATTCTTGTTGAATCTAATATATAAAGCTCAATTATGTATGTAACTAACGTGTAATAAGTTTGTTTGTTTGTCGTTGACATACTTCGATGGATTTAAGTGTTAGATAATTAAAGTCCTTGTGCTCTAAATTTATGAGTTAAAAAATTAATATTGAAAGTTTTGGGAAATAATTTTCATTTATCAAACTGAAAGTAATAATTTTCGGCATGTTCATTAAACACAAGTTTTAAAAAAATATCATCTTTTACAAAAATTCTAATTATGTCTTTATTTAGTCCTATAGCACTTACTTCCCTTAGATAAATTAGGAAAACACAATTACTTCCCTTTATAAAACCATTGCGTTAGTGGAAAATAATTTACAATTTATTACTTTGTTTTGGTGTTGGGAAAAAAAGTAATTACATAATTAGCGGGGATTGATCAAGTGCAAATGTTGTAGGTATTTTACGGATAAGCTTGGAGTATTATAATTGTTCATTAAATTGAAACAGGCGCGTTCGTTTAAGTGAGTGCAAAAGACTATGAATAAGTTGGGGTACTATAGTCGTTCATTAAGCTAAAACAGGTGATTCCGCCCCGGGCGTTTATGTTCGCGTTAGTGTTTTCTTTGTGTTTAGGTGGGTTTGCGTTAGTGGCTGCGTTTTGATTTGGTTCGTTTTTGTTCTTTCTTTTTTCGTTTTTGTTTGTGTTTTTTTTTCTTTGGGTTTGTATTTGTGTTTTTTGGTTGGTTTTGCGTTTGGATTTGGTTTGTTTTCGTTTGCTTTTTCGTTGTTTTTTTGTGTTGGTATTGGTGTTTGTGGTTGGGATTGTTGTTAGGTTTTTGTTTTCGTTTGCTTTTTTGTTTGTTTTTTCTTTGTGTTTGTATTGGTGTTTGTGCTTGTGGTTGGGTTTGTTGTTAGGTTTTTGTTTTCGTTTGTATTTGTAATTGTGTTAGCGTTGTGTTTGCGTTTTGTTGTTTTGGTTTTGGTTGGTTGTGGTTCGGGTGGGCAATGCCGGGTTTTAGAATGATTACTAATCACACAGGTAATGGTCTTTAACAGAAATGTTTTTCACAGAAGCCAGAGCAGGGCCTGGCCGGGACGGCTAGTATAAATATAATTAGAAAACCGTCTATGTTACTTGAACTTTCCGCTAAAAATATGATCATAGAATATAACTAGTTTATCTACATTGTATATATATTTGAATATTTAAACGAAGCTGTGACATTAAATTATCCAGGGGTACCCAGAATTGTATTATTTTGTGAACATACGCAATCTTTTTTTTTTTATTTTTATACCTTTTTTTTATAGAAAAGGAAAAATTTTTTTTTTTTAATTTTACAGGTAGTTTCTATACTATTATTTATGTTTTTTTCCTACATCCTGTTTACGTTACGTGATTAAATAATTAACACGATATTTTATGTTGAATATTTTTCCCGAGATCGGTCTCATACAATCAGTCGTGTTTGTAACACACAGTAACAAGTAGTTATATTGTTATAGTTTAGTTATTCTGATTTTCTTCATTACCCCCCCCCCCCCTTTCCACATAATAACCACTAATGACATCGAGCAGAAAACAGTGGCTACTATAGCGAACTAAACTCTACTAACCTGGTATTAGGAAGTTACTAGACTGAGACCACGTGACCACACCCCTATTATACCCGTACAATAAACAAGAACAAACAGGAGAGGTCAACGTGACAACAGACATCACATAACACGAGGGTTGAACATGAACAATACAGACAGGTAACATATAACACGAGGGTTGGACATGAACAATACAGACAGGTAACATATAACACGAGGGTTGAACATGAACAATACAGACAGGTAACATATAACACGAGGGATGTACATGAACAATACAGACAGGTAACATATAACACGAGGGTTGAACATGAACAATACAGACAGGTAACATTGTATAATTAACATTTATCCATCCATACTATTCACTACTAGTATACATTGATCTACAAACTCAAGAAAACAGTGGCATCTAATCACTCCAGATTATCCTACAATACTCGCACTATATAATATGGACTGACTTTTAGCATAAATATTGGAGTGCAGTGATTAGTTCATATTTAACGTTATTAATTTCAAATTAAAATGAAATTTATTTACCGAATCCTTATGAAATACCAATATATTGGTATATACTATTAGGGCTAATTAAAACTGGGAAATTTTTGTAAATTGTAACTTATGTCGCTTAGTATCAAGGGCTAGCCGACCGCTATGATAAGATCAGTGCAAATTTGTCCCTGATCCAGAAATAAACAAGTGTGATTGTATAGTCGCGACGTTCAGCAAATTTTAAACACTTATTTGATAATATTTCTTAAAATAAAGCTAATGTGTTTCTATTCTAAGTGAAAATATGGTACAAGTTGTATTTTATTTTAATCTATTAAGAGTACACAATTGTTTGCCTTACTGTATACTTGCAGACATTTTATAAGTAACACAGTCATAAAAATGGTGTATTTTGTATGAGTTATTTGATTCGTTTTTGTTTGAGCTATTTTCTTAAGTTATTTCCCTTGTATTGAAAAATTGTGTCCCTTCTGTAAAGGATATAGAAGTAATTTTTAATAAAGGGATTTTCGTGTAGTAATGCATCGTTTTTTCTTACTTAAAGAACATTTAACATTTTTAAACAATAAGTAAATGGTTATTCTGACTGAAAACGATACCTAAGATAAAGGTTAAAAAAATCGATATTACTGTAGGAAATTGTGATTTATATTTATATTTATGGTTATGGTCCTTAACGAGCTACTTATAGTGTTTTAAAGAAATATTTTCAGTGTCAGCGTTGGTACTGTCGAATTCACAAATTATGAATTACTGAAAAGTAGAAAAAACAACAACTAAATAGCGGCCTATGTTATGCCGCGGGCCGGCTCGTTAGATATAATACTCTTTATCGGGCAGCATTAGTACATTTATTTTAAAATTAATTTCGCTAGTTTTTAACACATAACATATTGTCGTTTAAATGAAGCTTAAGGTGTACACGAATACAATCATGGTTTCTAGAGACCCATTACACGTCAATTATAGGCTTATATATTTTTTTTTTATGTTGTACTTGTTTGAGAAAAATTATTTTAAAAATATGTATTTGTAAAAATGTATTGTACTAAATCAGTGGTTCCCAAACTTTATCGAGTGACGGATCTCTTTTATAAAAAGTAAGTGACCTGCGACCCCATAGAATTAAAATGTCGAAATTAGTGAGGAAATTGATCAGCACTAAAATACGATTTTCTAGTAAACTTTCAATCTATATATATAATTCTCTTCTGGGAGCCGCTAGAAAACAAGCTGCAAACGCGCCTAGAAAACAAGTGTAAACGCGCTCCCTACCTCCCCACCCCTACATGGTTTTAGTGAGCTGTGTTCACTCTAAATGTTTACAAGCAGAGCCAACGATTTTAAACGTAGGGGGGGGGGGGAAGGAAAAGGGGGGGGGGTATGGTCCTTAACGAGCTACTTATAGTGTTTTAAAGAAATATTTTCAGTGGCAGCGTTGGTACTGTCGAATTCACAAATTTTGAATTACTGAAAAGTAGAAAAAACAACAACTAAATAGCGGCGTATGTTATGCCGCGGGCCGGCTCGTATTAATTATTCTTGACAACTGTTTTAATGCGATGGATGAAATTGAATGCTATTTACTAGCCTCAACATTCGCGGTTGAGTTTTTGTTAACGCCAACCTTATGTCATTCTCACCATTTATTTATTTCTTTGTTTTGTTTTTAATTGGAGAAGACACAAAAGGATCTAAAACTCATAAGGCAATCGATTTTACTTTTGGGTATGAACGGTAAGCAGTTTTTCATTTAACACGATACGTGACGCAGAATCGTTCCGCAAATTTAAGAATTCATCTTGTAATTCATCGGGAATGCTGGAAACATCATTGGAAGCAGAGAAAGGGTAACGTGTCAATGCATATTCTTCTTCTTTCAGCTCAGGGAAAATAACGCCACATTTCGTTTTCAAGGGATTCAAGATGCCCAGAATCATCTCTCAAATTTTATTTATCTCACAATCAGATTCATCTACCACACTTCAGAGTTTCTCAAACATGGCAATATATCCAACCTTCACCAATGTTGCAGCTTTGATAAAGATGCCAAGCGATTATCATAAAAAGAGATAATATTCGTTCACTTTACCTGAAGCTTCAGGTCAAGCTTATGTTGATGTTCGTATATATCTTCTAGGTATGCTACTCTCTCCAACCACTCTTTGTCGTTAAAGTATATCAAAAGGTTTTGTTTCCCTTGCACTTCCAAGAACAACTTGATTTCATCTTTCAATTCAAAAACGCGATTCACATTTCCTATTGAAAGCCAGCGTACTGTAATGTAGAACCTCGTGATCTTTATTCATGTCTTCGCACAGTTCTTGACACTCGGTCTAAACATCATTTGCTCAGTTGAAATAATGAATATTTAAGACAATGTTTAATCTGTTTAGAAAATATTCATCTTTCTTTTCTTTCTTTTTTTTTTTTTTAAAGCAGCGGCAAGTGCAAGTAAACTTGACTTGGACACAATGCATTACTTCCCCTATGATAATATTTTTATTTTAAAAATCTTACAAGGGAGACAATTTAAAGCAATGGCTTGACAGAAATATATGCATATCTAATTAATATATCAGTCAATATCAATTTACATTTAGTGTAGAAAATTATTGAACCTTTAATTTTATTATGAAATTTCTATTACTTTCTTTTTAAATTTTACAAATGTAATAAAATAATTGTGACATTATAAATACTAGATACTTTTTTTAAAAAAAATACTAATAATTAATTTTGCACTTTGTTTCACGTTACGATCATTTTATAACAGAAAACTAATTTCGGCTCCCTTGTATAAAGGGAAAATAAAACTATATATATATATATATATATATATATATATATATATATATAAGATATATATATAAGATATATATATATATATATATATATATATATATATATATATATATATATATATATATATATATATATATATATATATATATATATATATATATATATATATATATATATATATATATATATATATATATATATACATATATATATATAAATATATATATTTACGGCAACTCTAGGCTATGCCAAAGAGAAGGAAATGAACACCCTGTTGTAAGGACTAGTTGCAATGACTTCAACTTATTTAACTCTTTTTGTATTATTGTATTTATTTTGCCAACTTATGATTATTATATTTATGTCTGTATTTATGATAGAACAAAAACTTATTTGATAAATTGTATTAGACCAGGGGTCGGCAACCTGCGGCTCGCGAGCCGCATGCGGCTCTTTTGGTGTCGAGATGCGGCTCTTCAACTCCTTTCACAAATATTAATAATTATTTTATTTTATTTTCAAAACTCATAAAAATATTGTTCTGCAACACTCGGTAATGAACGATAAAATAATAAACATAAACAATAAGCACTTGTTTTCTATTCAAATATTAACTACTCCCTATTTAAATGTACTTTCTATTAACTTGTCTATCCCAAATTGAAACATTCGACCTCATAGAGGGATATCACAAAGAAACTAAACGAGCTAAATGTAAAAATGCTAAGAAAGGGAAAACCCAGCATATGCTTTGCTTGAAGAAGTTTGTTTCGAAAAAAAAAATTACTTCATTTTGTTGAAGACACGGAGAGCGGTAAATTACTTATTTCGAAAAAATGAAAAATAAATGTCGTGATAAAACCAACGCTACTATTAACATGAATTACTACATAATTGCTATAAACAAAATGAAGGATGAGCTCACTGAGAGATTTGAGCAATTCAAAAGAAATGCAAGTCCTGTGGCGTTCGTAGTAGATCCTCTCAACACAAAAACAAATGAGATTAACTTTGAGCTATTTGGAATTAATGCTGCTTCGCTTCAAATGAAATTGCTAGATTTGAAAACCAAACATTTGTGGAGTGGTAAGTTCACATATATTAAGAGTAAGTTAGAAGATTTGGAGGTCCAGTAAAACATGCACGTTTCGCTGCACACCTGGACAGCTCTAAAAGGAATGCCGTGAGTTGCGGCGATTTTATATGACGGATGGAATAGTCTTGCAGGATGCTAAAGTGAGGTGAAGAAGTTGGCATTTGGAGTGCTGACGATCTTCGGGTCAAGATTTTTACGAGCAAGCATTTTCTTTCATGAATGTAATACAAAGTATAGAAGCCAACTAAGTAATAGAGGCGTGCTTGAAACTGAAAACAAGTTATGAGCCAGGTTTAAACAAACTTTCAAAAGGCATGCAAGGCCTAACTATTGTAAATAGTATTCAATAATTAAAGTTATATACTTTGATTACTGATTTTATTATTCTAGCAGAGCTCGATAAAAAACGTTAATATTTTTTTCTGCGAAACATGTGTATGTTTTTATATGAGTATATAATACTTCATCTGTCATCTGGTGCTAGGGCCTTGTCGTGGCTTGGCAGCTTGCGTACCCTGACGACCCCCAGAGCTATACCAGCGGGAGTGTTAACTCCTGGCAGGTTCAACCAAGCTGGGAAGGTCTGCGCGGGTAGGGGTCAGACGAAAGCTAGCACCCTGGTCCTCCAGGTTGGGGGTTGAGCATAAGGTCAGCAACCTTATCTCGTAAAACTAATTGCTCGCGACAGAAACGCAGACAGAGAGAAACAAAGACAGCTCGGACCAGGGGAAAAATGGATCTCCCGATGGAGAATTCATAAAGCCGGGTGGTGAAAGCCAATATGTACTACCAGGTCGACCACCATTAAGACCTGGAGACGTGACCTGGAAGAAGACATCAAGAAGATTGGATACACCTGGGGACAGTTGGAGAGACTAGCCCTGGACAGAGACGTCTGGAAAGCTCTTGTCAGCGGCCTATGTCCCAGTAGGGACGACAGGCAAACATGACATGACATGATAATACTTCATATTTAAATCTATTCCTTTTAAATTATATATATATATATATATATATATATATATATATATAAATATATATATATATATATATATATATATATATATATATACATATATATCCCTTATCAAAATAATAATACTGAAATAAAAATGCTAGTGGCTCTTTAAAAACTTGGAAATTTGGTAAATTGTAACTTTTGGCTCTTCCGTCTCAAAAGGTTGCCGACCCCTGAATTTGACCATTAAATATGTATTACTGTAAACTCTTATGACAAATAAAAGGCAATTTAAACCCTTTTGCAATGGCAAATAGAACCTTCCTAACTCCTTATCTCCCTTTCCTCATTTCGTGTTGGACGTGTAATCTTTCCCTTTTACAATATAATACATCCACGTATCAAACACCCCCATCACCACACTGATATAAATAATCGCTTACACAGCTACCATTATGGAGGGAAAAAAAACATTGTGAACAATAGAAGGGAAATAACTGCTTAAATATTCAACAGTCCCATCATTTCATCGGTTTTAGCCCCTTATCAAACGAACATCTAAAATTTCGAATCACTTTCTGTCAACAAAAAAGTACAGAACCTGGAAAAAGATCGACCCGTGCTCCAAACTACTTTAACTAGATTTCTGGTCTGATGGTTACTAACATTGTACTTATAATATCAACAAAACATATTTCAACATATTGTATTCAACTGACAAATTATGCACTACTGAAATCCTTTTTACAAAGAGGAAAATAAACCCCGTTTTAATATCTAGCTTTATAGACTGCAATCTTTATAACTATACTTGTATTCACCCTTTTACTCCTTTTAAAATTTTTATGTTTATTCCTCTTTCATTATTAATAACTTACTTTTTGCCCTACACATTTGATCGTACATTGCTAAACTAGTTTCTTTTCCTTGTGTGTAAATAGAATACTAGTTGGTAAACATGTGGATGGTCTATGCTGTGGTGGCCATAGGTGCAACTAAGAGACGGCGTGTTTGATTGGGGATTGTGACCAGCTCGGTCATAGTGTACCTTGAGTGCAGCACTCGCAGAGAACAGTGTCAGTAGAATGTGAGATACGGAGTGATACAGCCGGTGTTTCTTCCAGACTTTTTTCTCCGGTGGGGGGGGGGCACTTGAAATTTTCGGTGGGGGGGCGGTAGACTTTCCTCGAGGGGGGGGGGGCGGACACTGTTAAAACTATATAT
Organism: Physella acuta; assembly: GCF_028476545.2. Classification (NCBI taxonomy): domain Eukaryota; kingdom Metazoa; phylum Mollusca; class Gastropoda; family Physidae; genus Physella; species Physella acuta. The sequence continues at coordinate 525,685 of NW_026731961.1, forward strand.
TTTCCATATAAATTATATAAATTTCATTTCGAAGAGATGCCTGGAAGAAACTCTGGATACAGTGTGTGGACTAGTGACATTGGAGGTTTATTCATTTTCATGTTATTCTTGGAACTGATTATTCATCAAGAAATAAAGTGTTGTAATCTCGAACCTGCAGTCAGAGTGTGTTTCTTTAGACAAATCGGATATGTCAATGCCGAATCAGGTGTCCACAGCCTCGCAGCTAGATTCCTAAGTCGTGGACAAATACCTACACGACAGGTGGTAAGACACCTCTGTCGCATCTAGGTGCTGCGAGAAGGGGTACAACACAACCTATCAAAGTACGTCACACGTCTGTCACATTTGGCGTTGTCGGCAGGCTGGAAACGAGAAACACACACAAACAACCACGAATCATAAATCAATCACACCCTCGGTTACTCATGTAAACGCATTGGTACAAGGCGTGCGCCGTGATGCAATGTTCAATATTTTACCTTTCTTTAGAAATGTTTTGTTATTAAATGGGAGACTACCTTCTTACAATTTGCTTTTTTTTTACAAAAATACTTGTAAAAAAAGGAAATTACAAAATATACAAATTGTCGCTTTCTTTCTACTACCAATTATTTAATCAACTGTGTTCTAATCAACATTATGTTTAATTGAAATTTTAAAATAGTTATTAATTTTATCTTAATTTAATTTCAATGATAAAAACTTTACTATTATTTTATTTTAATTGGTTATATATATTTTTCAATAGCAACATGTTAATCTATTTATTTAAGTAAACTTATTAAAAATATTTTGGATCCCTTAACGGGACAAATTAATATTGTAAAAAAAGAGAGGTGTGGTAGGTCTGCAATACATTCAGATATACCAGGGATCGGCAACCTTTTGAAGCTGAAGAGCCATAAGTTACAATTTTCAAAATTTCCCTGGTTTTTAAAGAGCCACTAACATTTTTTTTTATTTCAGATATTTTATTTTTTGATTAAGATTATTAGTATTTGTTTAAGGAGCTAGAGAGCCGCATCTTCATATCAAAAGAGCCGCATGCGGCTCGCGAGCCGCAGGTTGCCGACCCCTGAGATATACATAAAGATGTTTAAAAAGGAAGAATGTTTGATCTGTTGTGTCTCATTGTACTCGACATAACATACCAGCTGCTTATAATATTTATAAAATGTATTTCAGTTCTACTTAAAAGCCCAAACCCCTCAACCCACCACGCCTATGAAAAACAAATCCATTGAATCACCTTTGAATTACACATTTGCATTTTCAGGTTTAAAAATAAGATTGTAATTCGACGTTTTGTATCAGTTCTTTTTATAAGCAAACCATGTTAAATGAATTTAAGTAGGCTACATGTAAGAAAGAAGCATTACTATAGTTAATCTGTATCAGTCCTCACAAAACGATGATGAAAACTGTAATACTAAAGCGAACATGGTAAGGCAAATTGACGCTGTACGTTACAAGTCTGAGGCAAAAAAAAAATTTCAAAAGGGACAATCATTCACTATAACTTTCAAATATATTACAATTAACTAAAAGGATAGGGTTACCTTAATTAACTTATGTTGAACTGTGAAGCAATAACCAATCACTAAAACTTTTCGAGTGACGACACAACCGCTAGTCTAGTGCAGAGGCGTTGCGCCCTTACCGGCGCCCGGGACACATTTTTAATTTGCAACCCCCCCAAACTTTTTATTTTCACCCCCCCCCCCCCCCTCCCCATATATTTTTTTTTTATATTTGTAATGCAAAATTGCTGCCTAAAATGAGATTTTAATTTGTTTTTCCAACCCATTTTGGCGCCCCCTAAGGTCGGCGCCCGGGAACATCTACAAACCCCACCCCCCCCCCTCCCCCTCCCCTCGCTACGACTCTGGTCTGGTGCTGCTAACGAAAATAAACCATTACGTCATAATCCCTTTGTTTATCTACTTCTACAAAAAAAAGTTTTTATATTTACCACTCCTCGTGTTACCAGACTGGAAATAAACAATGGGAAAATTTACCCTTGTACGAGCATACAGGCTACTCTTAGAAACAAGAGACACCACACAAACAAAGCCTTGTCTAAAAATAGAAAATTATCCAGGCATCTCTTCGGGGGGGGGGGGGGGGGCTAAGCTCCCAGAAAAAAGTCTAACCCCCCCCCCCCCCCCCCGCCGAACGAAATGAAATTTTGATAGAAAATATATACTTTTAACAGTGCCCCCCCCCCCCCGAAGAAAAAAGTCTGGAAGAAACACTGCCTGAAACTGAATATTTTTCCGTATAAAATTAGTTTATACATTTTTGAAGATGCAAATTAAATGTGTTAATACTTCCTTTTTTAAAGGAATGATAAGTTTCAATAAAAAATGTAAATGTAATGTCATCATTACTTTCATAATGTGTTTCTTTAATTTGTTTAAACTTTTAAGATCGCATTAACGCGTGGGAAGGGCACACTAGTTATATATAAATCACAATGTCCTATAGTAATATCGATTTTTCAACCTTTATCTTAAATATCGTTTTCACTCAAAATATTTTTTTACTTCTTTTTTTAAAAAGATCTTTAAGTAAAAAAAAATTCATAAAAAACGTTTTAATAACAAGCTTTTATGTAATAATGCACTAAAAAGTAGAAAATAAATTATAGACTACTATTTAAATAACTATAAAGAAAAGCGTGGGTCACTTTAGTATCTATTGGATACCTTTACTAATGTTAAGGAAGACACCCACGCTTTTCTTTATAGTTATTTAAATAGTAGTCTATAATTTATTTTCTACTTTTTAGTGCATTATTACATAAAAGCTTGTTATTAAAACGTTTTTTATGAATTTTTTTTCAGTACTTAACATGTTTTATTTACAATAGAGTTACATGACTAAAAACCATTGCGCGTCTACTGAACATCACGTTCAGTAGGCGCGCAATGGTTTTTGAACGCAGCCATTACGTGATGGCGCAGCTATTAAAGGTGATGACGCGTGTGGTGTGGTTGGCTAGACATGCCTACTAATTCGGTCCAAATTTTAATTAATTCATAAAAAATTAATTAGGCATCCAATTAAGTCAAATTAAGTTTCAGATTGCATTGTCTTCATGTCTTGACCCACGTGCCAACTGTGAATCGTATCGGTCAAGTAGAACTGTCCGAATTTTCACTCCTGCGTTTCCGTCTAGACAGACTGACGAGGAAGTGAGTTAAATAAAAGCTTGTAAAAAAAAAACGATGCATTACTACACTAAAATCCTTTTATTTAAGATTAATTCTATATCCTTAAAGAAGGGACACAATTTTACAATGCAAGGGAAATTACTTAACAAAATAGCTCAAATAAAAACGAATCGAACACCTCATAACAAAATACACCATATCTATGTATTGTTTTACATATAAATGTATGCAATTGCACAGTATGCAAACAATTTTGTACTAATTTTAGATAAAAAATAAAATTTAACTTGTACCAAATTTTCACTTAGAACAGAGACACATTAGCTTTATTTTAAGAATCATTATTTAAGTTGTGTTAAAATATGCTCAATCACATTTTGTTTGTGGTGCTCCATTTTAAATTTCTGGATCCCTTACAAAAGGGACAAATCTGCACTGATCTTAGCCCAGCGGTCGGCTACCTTTAGAGACGAAGAGCCAAAAGTAACAATTTACAAAAGTTCCCAGTTTTTAAAGAGCCAGTAATATTATATTCCAATATTTTTGTATTTCATAAGGATTAGGTAAATAAATTTGATATTTTATTTGAAATAAATATTTATGCTAACAGTCAGTCCATATTATATAGTGCGAGTAGTGTAGGATAATCTGGAGTGATTAGATGCCACTGTTTTCTTGACTTTGTGGATCAATGTATACTTATAGTGAATAGTATAGATGGATAAATGTTCATTATACGGTGTTACTGTCCGTATTGTTCATGTTCAACCCTCGCGCTACATGTTACCTGTCCGTATTTTTCATGTTCAACCCTCTTGTTATGTTACCTGTATGTATTGTTCATGTTCAACCCTCGTCCTATATGTTACCTGTCTGTCTTGTTCATGTTCATGTTACTCGTCCGTATTGTTCATGTTCAACCCTCGCGCTACATGTTACCTGTCCGTATTGTTCATGTTCAACCCTCGTGTTATATATTACCTGTCCGTATTGTTCATGTTCAACCCTTACGTTATATGTTACATGTATGTATTGTTCATGTTCAACCCTCGTGCTATATGTTACCTGTATGTATTGTTCATGTTCAACCCTCGTGCTTTATGTTACCTGTCCGTATTGTTTATGTTCAACCCTCGTGTTATATGTTACCTGTATGTATTGTTCATGTTCAACCCTCGTGTTATATGTTACCTGTCCGTATTGTTCATGATCAACCCTCGTGCTATATGTTACCTGTCTGTATTGTTCATGTTCAACCCTCGTGTTATATGTTACCTGTCTGTATTGTTCATGTTCAACCCTCGTGTTATGTGATGTCTGTTGTCACATTGACCTCTCCTGTTTGTTCTTGTTTATTGTACGGGTATAATAGGGGTGTGGTCACGTGGTCTCAGTGTGGTAACTTCCTAATACCAGGTTAGTAGAGTTTAGTTCGCTATAGTAGCCACTGTTTTCTGCTCGATGTTATTAGTGGTTATTATGTTGAAGGTGGGGGGGGGGTTAATAAAGAAAATCAGAATAACTCAACTATAACAATATAACTACTTGTTACCGTGTGTTACAAACACGACTGATTGTATGAGACCGATCTCGGAAAATATTCAACGTAAATATTTTGTGAATTATTTTAAACACGTAAACGGGATGTCTATAAAAAAAAGGTAAAAAAAAAGGTTTGATACATTCACAAAATAAAATAAAAAATATGAGTATCCTTGATAATTATTAATGAGAAACACTGTACACAAGTTATGAACTGTAATAGTCACAGCTTAGTTTAAATAATCTAATATATAAAATATGGATAAACTAGTTCTATTCTATTGTCATTTTTTTAGCGGAAAGTTCAACTATATATATATATAGACTGTTTTCTAATCATATTCAACAACAATTTAGGTTAGAACTAAAAGTCGAAATCTTGAATAACATTGAACCTTCTATCTCCGTAGTATTAAACTTCGTCACAGATCTACCGTACATAGCCGTGTCTTCCTGGATATACAATTTAATTTGAGTAGTTGTCCCATTAGCATGGGAGACAAAATTACGCGCTCTAAACTTTCTCTGATATGACACGGATGTAATAGACTCTTAAATAAAACAATTTATAAAAAATAAAAAAAAAACTCATGTGTCTATATTCAGTATAAAACCATGTTTTAAATTATTTCTATATATTTAAAAAATGTATGTAGTCATTCTCCTTATTAAATTTTAAAAACAAATTTATTTTTATTTTTGAATAAAACTAATATATCGTTTAAGTTATTTACAAATACATTATTTTTCAGAAGTTTAAATAGCAGTTTTAAGAAAGTAATTTCCTCTGCGATGTAAGAATGTATTTATTTTAATACCAGAGGAGGCAATCCACTACTCTTAGATCACCACCAATAATAAAAAGAAAAAAAAAACGTACTCGTAATTACGTTCTCCTTTTAGACAAGAAAGTACATCGTGAAGATAACGTTGAGTTTATGTGTTTCTCGACCACAGAATATTTAGAGATACATAGTTAACTCTTATTAAATAAAACTTACACACACCATTGTCAGTGGGGTACACTGAGACTTGTATAGTTAAAAAAAGGACAATTTATTTGGAGTCGAATAAATTTCGACTAACTGAACAGAAAACCAAATACGTCTCCATAGCCTTAACGGACAGTACACCCACACTCCCAAACCTAACGTTATTCGCCTATGTCGTTTTAAAACACATGAACGGAAGTTTATAAGGACGTTATAATTTAACAGTTTATAACGACGCTATAATTGTGATAGTTTATAACGATCTTATAATTGTTACAATGAATAACTTGATAAAGAAATTATAGTTGTCTTAGTTTTTCTCACTCATAGAAGTCGGCATCGACTGTAGATAAAATATGTATCGACACCGTATTAAATAATACTGTATTCCAATCGCGGGATGTTCTTATGCTACTTCTATACCTGGAATATATTTAAATCAACTAAGTACTCGAGTACCACGCGAAGACACGGACAGAATGCACATGTTAACCTGCAATATGATAAACTACATAGTGAAGGGCGGTTGACTAGGGGTAACTTCAAAGAACACGGACTTGAACTCATTCTGTCCCTTCAGCCATACCCTTTCATGACAGTACTGAAACCTTCTTTACTGAAATATTGACCCTTAAGCAGTTTAAAAGGTATCATACACTGTAGATAACCGCACGTCTTTTTACCTGTAAGTACATCAAAAGTGTGATATTTTATAAATATCCAATGAATGCAGCTGTTTAAAACGAGGCCGTTATTGTTTACCGTTTTTTAAAACTTATTGAGCGAAAGGCCAGACGTATGTACAGTGGTTTAAACAACGGGCCCATCGACTCTATAGATATTATGACTATCGTCTAGAGTTTTTGTATTACGATACAGTACAGATCTTTAGCCTCACAAGGTGGACCCCATCACATGACATCAGTGGACGTTTAACCGGTAACTTACACCACTTCCAGTTACCGAAAATCTCCCAAAACTTGATAGAAACATATATATGAGCTAATACTTACACATCATTTGCTTAGTTGAAATAATGAATATTTAAGACAATGTTTAATATGTTTAGAAAATATTCACCTTTCTTTTCTTTATTTTTTTTAGCAGCGGCAAGTAGAAGTTAACTTGGCTGTACGAAATGCATTACTTCCCCTATGTTAATATTTTAATTTTAAAAATATAACAAGGGACAAAATTTATTGCCATGGCTTGTCAGAAATATATGCATATGTAATTAATATAACATTCAATATACATTTTCAATAAGTAAAAAAAAATATTTATTCTTTTAAGTTTTTAATAAAACTTTTATTACTTTTTAAACGGTTCATATTTGTGATAAAATATTTGTGACATTATAAATTACAAAAACAAGATCATTTTTAAAAAAAAACAATAACAAAAAATAAATTTTGCACTTCACTGATTTATGTGACATTAAAATTGATTTAATATTATTTCTGGCTCCCTTGAAAAGGGGAAAATAAAACTGTTGGACCCTTTGAAAACCTTTAAATTTGCGAAGATTTGTTCTGGTTGGCCTACAAAAAAATTTTTTACCACGAATGTTTTTGTTCAAGTGTCGTCTGTGTCCACTGTGTTAGCGTTAGAAAGTTGTATGATGGTACATAGGTTGGATTGTTTCCACACTTGTTTAGGGTTTTATAGAGCGCATTTATTCAGTTAAAACGGTACATGCTACTGCTGGTCTAAATGAAAACCTAGTTAGAACCACTGAACAAGATGTGAGAAAGGATGAGGAATGTGTAACAATTAGTGGACAGCAATGGCGTCGTTTCAACCAGTAACAATCTTTATATTGCACTGGTATTAAACCTAATAAATTACCTCATTGTTCAAATTGTATTATGTACGGGCAGGTAACGTAATCAAATGGTTCCACGTTTAAAACATAGTCATCTGTATAGATAAGGTAGTACAGCATTAGGCAATAGTATAATATAAGTATAGTATATTTCTTTATAGTAATTTAAATAGTAGTGTCTAATATTTGGGGGGAGACCCATGCTTTTCTTTACATTTATTTAAATAGTATTGTATAATTTATTTTCTACTTTTTAGTGCATTATTACACAAAGGCTTGTTATTAAAACGTTTTTTTTATTAACTTTTTTGTCTGTGTGTTTTTCTAGTTGTGTTATTATTATTATTCTATTTATTATTATTATTATTATTATTATTATTATTATTATTTATTCTATCTCCTCACCCAGCTCAATGGTTGACATAGAGGGTGATACACACACCCTCCTCAATGGTTGACATAGAGGGTGATACACACACCCTCCTCACCCAGCTCAATGGTTGACATAGAGGGTGATACACACACCCTCTTCGCCCAGCTCAATGAAAGGTGGACAGTTTGCTCCCTATGTTATATAAGCAAACACGGTCATGTTGCCTGTAGAAATGTGTTCATCTGTGATAGTGACAATACAATTAGAGATTAAGATAGCAACTACGTGAAGGTCTTAGAGCAGGTACAGTCAGGTTAATTACATAAGAACCATCCAAAAAAAAACTTTAATTAAACGGAATTTATATTTTTAATTATCCCTTCCAAAAGGGAGCCAGAAATAATTCTGCATTAAGATTTAAGAATGGTTAAGCAACGAGCAATTTTATAGTTATAGTGTAACATTTGAAATATAGCTAGTGCTTCTTACAATATAATGTAACCTTTATTTTTTAATATGTATGCAAAAGTTTAAAGATTAAACATAAATCAATAACAACATTTTAAACGTCAAAATATTATTTTTTAAAGAAAGATATTTGTATAGAGTATTTAATTAATTACTTATTTAGTAGTTATAGTAAACAACTACCATAAGTTTTCTCCCTTACTGGTTTTTCTTCATATTTACATGAGGCGGAGTAACACTTTTTCTAAAGTTCAAAATTTTCAAACAAATGAAACATTGTTTTAAATATTATCGATCTCAAATCAACAAAGTTTGTTTAGATTGAATGCATAGGCGTCTTGAAATTTAAAAAAATAAAATAAATTTAACAGAACAATATTGTTTAGACTGAATGCTTAGAAGGTTTGTAAGTAAGCAATCATTTTTTTCAACAAGAAGGCAGTTAGGTGGACGAATTATTTGTGTTGATATTTATTAGCTCGTATACGTGTTTCTACCAAGTTATGGGACCTGACTGTCTATGTGGGTAATGTAGTAGAGCTCATCTGTCTCTTTGATCTCAGCTGTTGAAGGGATAATTTAACCAGCTCTGTGATGATCCGTCTTTACGTTGACGTTGTCTAGCATAATTCAGGTACCCAACAGACAGAGCTGAGTAGACTCCGACCTACCGAGTCATACACGGAATCCAAACTCGAGATTTTTCTGTTATCAGTTACAATCTAGAATTTAAAAAAGAAATTATAAATACATTATTTCCCCTGCAAATGAAAACAAGACTTCAACTTATAAAACCAAACTCTTTTTGTATTATTGTATTTATTTGCCGATTTATTATTATATTTATGTCTGTATTTATGATAGAACTAAAACTTATTTGGATAAATTGTATTAGACTATTAAATATGTATTACTGTAAACTCTTATGACAAATAAAAGGCAATTTAAACCCTTTTCCCACATCCTTTCCAAAATAATAAACCTACGTATCAAACACCCCCATCCTCACACTGATATAAATAATCGCTTTCAAAGCTATCATCATGGAGGGAAAAAAACACATCCTAAACGATAAATGAGAAATAACTGCTTAAATATTCACCGTCCCATCATAAAATCGGTTATAACCCCTTATCAAACGAACATCTAAAATTTCGAATCACTTTCTGTCAACAAAAAGGTACAGAACCTGGAAAAAGATGGACCCCTGCTCCAACCTACATTAACTAGATTTCTGGTTTGATGGTTACTAACATTGTACTTATAATATCAACAAAACATATTTCAACACATTGTATTCAACTAACAAATTATGCATTACTGAAATCCTTTTTACAAAGAGGAAAATAAACCCCGTTGTAATATCTAGCTTTATAGACTGCAATCTTTATAAATATACATGTATTCACCCTTTTACTCCTTTCATGATCTTGATGTTTATTTCTCTTTTATTATTATAACTTAATTTTTTGCCCTACACATTAGATCAGACATTGTTAAACTAGTTTCTTTTCCTTGTGTGTAAATAGAATACTAGTTGGTAAACACTTGGTTTATCTATCTATGCTGTGGTGGCCATAGGTGTAACTAAGAGACGGCGTGTTTGATTGGGGATTGTGACCAGCTCGATCATAGAGTACCTTGAGTGCAGCACTCACAGAGAAAAGTGTCAGTAGAACGTGAGATACTGTGTGGACTAGTGAAATTGGTGGACTGTTGATTCCCATGCCATTCTTGGAACAGTGATTATTCATCAAGAAATAAAGTGTTGTAATCTCGTACCTGCAGTCAGGGTGTGCTCCTTTAGATGAGGTGGATGTGTCAATGCCGAATGAGGTGTCCACAGCCTAGCGACAGAATTCCTAAGTCGTGGACAAATACCTACACGACAGGTGGTAAGACATCTCTGTCGCCTCTAGGTGCTGCGAGAAGGGGTACAACACAACCTATCAAGGTACGTCACACGTCTGTCACATTTGGCGTCGTCGGCAGGATGGAAACGAGAAACACACACAAACAACCAAGAATCATAAATCAATCACAACAACACACCATCGGTTACACATGTAAACACATTGGTATAAGGCAGGCGCTGTGATACAATCTATATATAAATAATTCTCTTCTTGGAGACGATAGAAAACACCTAGCTGTAAGCGCGCTCCCTACCACCCCACCCCTAACTGTGGTTCACGCTAAATGTTTACAATCGAAGAGATGGGTTTAGTGACGGCTATTATGGGCAGATAATGTAGTTAGAAACTATTTTAAACTTAGGGGAGGTAACTAAGTGGAGTTTGCTTTCGGGGGTCGGGGGGTGGGGGGGGGGGGGGGTGGGGTAGGGGTTGGGGGAAAAGATGGGGGTATAGTCCTTAACGACCATCTGATAGTGTTTTAAAGCAAATTATTTCAGTGGCAGCGTTGGTACTGTCGAATTCACAAATTATGAATTACTGAAAAGTAGAAAAATAAAACAACTAAATAGCGGCGTATGATACGCCGCGGGTCGGCTCGTATTCAATATTTTACATCCCTTTAATATTTTGTTTGTTTTTACAGGGGAGACTATCAGCTTACAATTTGCTATTTTTACAAAATAAACTTGTAAAAAAAAGTAAATTACAAAGTATACCAATTGTCGCTCTTCACACAAAACATTATTTGTATCAATTTTGATTTAATCGATATTATGTGTAATTTATTTCTTTTCAAATAGTTATTAATTTCATCTTAATTTATTTCCGATGATAAAAACTTTAATATTAACTTTTAATTGGTTATATATATTTCAATAGCATCTCAAAATGTATGATATTTAAAATTATTTATCAAAATTTTGGATCCCTCAACGGGACAAATAATAATTTTAAAAAGACAGGTGTGAGAGGATTGCAACAGACACAGATATACATACAAGGAAGAATGTTTGATCAGTTGTGTCTAATTGTACTCGACATAACATACCTGCAGCTTATAATAATTAAAACATTTATTTCAGCTATACTTAAAAGCTCAAACCCACTCAACCCAAAACGACTGTGAAAAAAAAAATCCATTAAATCACCTTTGAATTACACACTTGCATTTTAGGTTTAAAAATAAGATTGTAATTAGACGTTTTGTATTAGTTCTTTTTATCAGCAAACCATCTTAAATGGATTTAACTATTTTGTGGTCTGTAAATGTAAGTGTTTGAGCGAGGTGTTTTACTTTGTTTACCGTTATACTTTCATATATATTCTGTCTAGCCTAGCCGCGCTATGATGTGTTCTGTTGTAGTGTGTTGTTTCAGTGAAATTTAGATGTGTATTCTTGTAGGTGTCTTTTAAGCTTGTCGTTTTTATTATATTGTTTAATGTATTAATTTGTTCTTTATCGTGTTTTAGCCTTTTCGTTTTCCTGTCATCTTGCCCTATTAGGTATGTATCGTCAAGGACCATATTAAAGTCACCTGCTAAAAGTATCGTCTTGTTTTTGTATTCGGTATTTATAAGGTCATTAAGCGTGTGATAGTAATGTTTTTGTTCTTGTCTTTGTGTTGGGGCGTATACATTGATGATTATTATTTCTGTTTTGTCAATATTCAATGTGATGCAAGCTATTCTGCCCTGTTTATCCGTGAATGTACTTTTAATTTTGTGTTTGTCTGATGAACAAAGTATACTGGATCCTCTGCAGTTGAAACCAGTACAGTGCAGTGAGTTTTTAATACTGATATATGCATCTAGTTTATTCGCTTCTTCTGTAGTTCCAATGTTAGTTTCCTGTAAAAGTAGGATGTCAATATTGTGTTTATTTATTATGTTGTTTATATAATGTGTTTTGTCCCTAGCCCCTCTGATGTTCAATGTTGCCAGAGTTAGCATGAATTGTTTGGGGTTTTCTTTCGAACATCTGTTTCTGGAGGGCTGGATGGTGGTGGTCTTTTAACGCCAAACTTTCCAGCCGCTGGTTTGCTATCCCGTTGGGCCCTGGTCACGACCCTTTGAGGTGGCTTTACTGTAGGTAGTTGTTTATTACTTGAACTGATTGCTTGACTATATGACAGTTGACATGATACCTTTGTTGCTGATATACTTTGTGAGCTTTTAATTTCCTTTGGAGGTTTCGTTATGTTTTCTGAACTAGTGTTATCTTGAAGAATATAATTTATTGTTTCGTCGACTGCCTCCAAATTTTCTTGATCCCCATCTTTTTGAGACCCTGTTACTATGGACTATCTGGTCGCTATTGTCTCCATGGCTTCGGCCTCTATGGTGGTTTCTGTAACGCTTTCGTTAACTTGCTGTGATGCTGCAGTAGTAAGATGTGTTTCAGTTTGGCCATTTACTCCAAAGGCATCTTCTACCTCTCTAAGCCTTGCTTCTCTAAGCATTTCATTTTGTCTTTCTCCGTCAACATCATAACCGTCCCAATGCTTTAAGAAATGTCTATTGTTACTTAGATGCTCCCTAACTTCTTCTTTATCATTTGCATCCCAAGGCTCAATTGCCCTGTACCAGGGGTCGGCAACCTGTGGCTCGCGAGCCGCATGCGGCTCTTTAGATATCAGGATGCGGCTCTCCAGCTCCTTGAACAAATACTAATAATCTTAATAAAAAAAATATTTGAATTAAAAAAATGTTAGTGGCTCTTTAAAACCAGGGACATTTTGAAAATTGTAACTTTTGGCTCTTCCGCTTCAAAAGGTTGCCGACCCCTGCCCTGTACTGTCCATCTACTAGCTGGATGCCGTCAAGAGCGCGAGTCCTAAATGCTCACACATTTTAGGCAGGTGCCTGTCTGTGTTGCAGTGGCAACATTGCACCCTCCTCCCAATGAGGATTATAAGGACTCTGCTATCCTTGCTGGCCTCATTTGTAAGTATAATATATTATAACTTTTGTTTTATACATTTTTTAATACATTATAACGGGCTAAAAAGCTTTGCACCACAGGCTCATTAAAGGTTGGATGAGAACAATGCTTTTTATATAATAAATTTTAAAACAAAGCTAGTGTTTCTTGTTATTTACTGTTATCATTATTTAAAACGACTATGCAAAAAAGTGAAATATATAACCAAAAATCAAATTAAAAAACTAATATTCATAAAAATTTGAAACAAATTAGTTATTTATATAGAGTTTTATATTAAATACATATTTATTTTTTATGGTAAACAATCGCCATGGATTTTCTCCTTTCCACGTTTTTTCTTCATATTTACATAGGGGAAGTAACTATTTTTTTCCAGGCCAGACCATCTTGTATTAGCCGCCTCTTAAAAAAAATGCCAAAAGATAAACACAGTGTAAACAAATAAAGCACTGTCTCAAATATTCTCTATCTCAAATGAACAAAGGTATTTTAGACTGATTGCTTAAGCGCTTAGTAAGTAAGCTATGAGTTTAAAGATCAAATTATGTGAGGTAATATGTTACGTTTAGTCCACTACCTTATTGACAACTATAGTTTACATATATGTACCCATCTTTCTTTTCTCGAACTGCAAACAATAATCTCGACATTTTTTTCTCAACGCTCAACTTGACTACACGATAACGATTAGTGAACTCACGATTACTCAAAAACTCTATTCAACTAACCTATTGGACCGACCTAAACTCTCAGCTCACAATTACGCACCTCTCGGTTATGATAAAAAACTATTTTAAACTAAAATATAAGATCAACTCGATACTCTATGATTACACAACCCACGATTACTCAAAACTATCCACCTTTTCAACACAACGATACCATCTCACCTCTTCAAGTCCTACTCCCAACCAACAAAAACTTAACCTATCGCTACAAGACTGCAGCCAATCATTATTCGATACCTTATCACCAAACCCGATACTCTGAAACTACTATATCGTTGTTCCAGAGTAAGTTGTAAAAAAGATTGCATGGTGTTTTTTATTTTCAAAATTGTTAGGTCTAAAAATTACTACCTACTAGAAGGATGTATGATTTTTAAATTTATTTCAGATCCATCTTTCAGTATTCTGTTTTTCTAACTCTTTGATCTATTCTGGCCTCAACCCATACTACTTAAATGCTAGATGCAATAGCCATTACCTACCCTACTTGAATAGAACAAACACATAATATGGTAGAGATTTTATACAAGTTGATAAATTTAACATTAATAGAATAACATGTACAAACACGAATGAGGACCATTAATTCATTATTTTGTTAATTTAATCTTATAAATGAATTTATGTTTTTAGTAATGCGAAAAATATATAATTTTTACGTAAACATAAATTGAATATATATATATATATATATATATATATATATATATATATATATATATATATATATATATATATATATATATATAACTCACAAGAAGAACAATACGAGTTTTATTACATATTTTTTACAGCATTCGTGTTAAATGCCGCGGTACCAATGATTCGCTAATGTTCTGTTTCTTCTAATATTGTGGGTCCCAGGAATGGGAAAACACCATTAAATGTTGAGTGCAATCTTCAGTTGATGGTGTTTTTTTAAAGCAATTCAATTTTTTTTTTAAATTCAACACTACCAATGCTGCGATTGAATATAATTTGCTTCCAAACACTATCAGTAGCTTGTAAAAGACGATTTTCCTCACCCTTCATTCCGCCCCTCTACCTCCACTGAAAAATTTAAGTGTCCCCCTCCCAATCCGGGAATTAAAAAATTCGGAAAGAAACACTGGTCGCATTTGTAGATCCCATAGACTACAGTAAGCCACTACTTCTATAATTAAAACCCGTTTCCTACTTTTGGTCGCTATGATTCAATCACTTATTAGACAGTGTTTCTTTCAAACTTTTTTTCGGCGTTCTATGGGATAGAAGATAAGCCATGTGAGAACCAAAGGATAGAAGCGAACGATGCAAGTTATTCAAACCAATATCCAAGCTTGACGTGTTGAGGCCTGACTGGCTAATGGGAGATATCTCCTGAGCCGGTTATATCCGTAAAGAAAAAATAAAATAAAAATTAAAAGCTTCTAAAGTGGATTGAGATAGTCCTAGAATAAAATATTATTTGATTACTAATTTTTCTATTTTGGCGAAACATGTCTATGTTTGTATATATGAATAAATATTATTTCATATTTAAAGCTATTTATTTTAAATAACAAATCAACTTTATTTACCTCATCCTAATCAAATACCGAATATTGAACTAAAAATGTTCAACCCTCGTGTTATGTTACCTGTCTGTATTGCTCATGTTCAACCCTCGTGCTATATGTTACCTGTCTGTATTGTTCATGTTCAACCCTCGTGTTATGTGTTACCTGTCTGTATTGTTTATGTTTCACCCATGTTGCCTGTGTGTTTGTATACTACGAGATAACAAACAGTAGCTCCATATTCTGACCACTGTACAAGCCGACAACTTCAACTGTTTTAACTGCCTGTAACTTTGTACGTCCCAGCTGGTAAAGTATCTCTACAATATTCTCTATCCCTGCTTGTTATATATATATATATATATATATATATATATATATATATATATATATATATATGTGCGGTAAGACTCAATAGAGTATATTTGCCTCAGCATGGAATTGTTTCCATGGGGCTGGTCACAGCACGACCGTGGGGCTGGGCCTGGTGCCCAAGCGGTCATCAGCTGTCCGTATACGTTCTTCCTCACCTACTCTCATTGTTCTCTAATGAGTGTTTTAATTAATTTACAGTATCATATTTTTTATGAGCTTTGTAAATTAAATAACATAATTCGTAATATCTGTGCAAGGAGCTGGAGAGCCACAACTTGAAATCAAATAAGCCGCATGTGGCTCTCGAGCAGCAGGTGACCAATCTTTGTTTTAGTTGATTATGTTTGTCCCTTTTCTATCGGGAGCCAAAGATTGAAAGAGGACTATATATAGAGGATACTTTAAATGATTTTTAACATTATCTATATAAAGATTCTTTCTAAAAAGTTATAGTGTCCGATGCTAAGTAAAAATAAGATAAAAGCTGGAATTGTTAGAATTCTAATTCTAGACTCATTTGAAGAAAAAAACTTTTTAAATGTAAACCTTTAATATGTTAAACAGTAAAATATATGGTGAATTTTGTTCCAAGTTTTTTCGATTCTTATTTTTTAAAGTTATTTTGTTAAATTATTTCCCTTGAATTAAGATGTGTGTACCTTCTGTAATGAATACATGAATCGCCGTGTAGTTATGTATCGTTTTTACTTTCTTGAATAACTATAATTTAAATAAAGTAAATGATTCTTGTTTTTTTATTCTGTGTGATAATATTATATATATATATATATATATATATATATATATATATATATATATATATATATATATATATATATATATATATATATATATATATATATATATATATATATATATATATATATATACATATATATATATATATATATATACATATATATATATATATATATATATATATATATATATATATATATATATATATATATATACATATATATATATATATATATATATATATATATATATATATATATATATATATATATATATATATATATATATATATATATATATATATATCAATGTTAATATATTCGATATTACTGCACGGTGTAGTGATTTCTATACAATGACGTAAATTAAATTGGTGAAATATTAAAAAAAAAACATAATGTACTGCATAATATACATATCGAGTCATGTTTGTATTAATTTTTTAATTTAATCATTCGCCTATTTGAAGTAAAAGTTTTTTTTTTTTAATTCTAGCAATTTTTTAACCATGTAAAGTTGACAAACTAAGATCCAGAAATAACCAGAAGCAAATTAATGTTCTTGGGGTTGAGAAGGAGTCAACTGAACTTGATAAATAATTTTAAATCGGAGCTGTAAGTGAAAGTAAGAATTAAATATTATTTCTTAGAAAATAACCCTTGGTGAGTCCAATACAGAAGCGTAGCGACCCTTCCCGGCGCCCGGGGACAAACTATCGATTTGCACCCCCCCTCGAACATTTCATTTGCATCCCCCCTCTCAAACTTTCGATTTGCACCCCCCCTCGAACTTTTGGTTTGCACCCCCCCCCCCCCTCAAACTCTCAATTTGGCGCACCCCTAAGGTCGACGCCCGGAGACATGTGTCCCCCCCCCCCCTCGCTACGCCTCTGGTCAAATATGTTATATTTAAGTGTTGATGAGCCCAACATGTTATATGCAAGTGTTGGTGAGACCAACATGTTATATGTAAGTGTTGGTGAGTCCAACATGTTATATGTAAGTATTGGTGAGTCCAACATGTTATATGTAAGTGTTGGTGAGTCCAACATGTTATGTGTAAGTGTTGGTGAGTCCACCATGTTATATGTAAGTGTTGGTGAGTCCAACATGTTATATGTAAGTGTTGGTGAGTCCAACATGTTATATGTAAGTGTTGGTGAGTCCACCATGTTATATGTAAGTGTTGGTGAGTCCAACATTGGAGACTATAAGGTAACCATTTATTAAGAAAACTTTGAGCACATGTTCCTATCAAATATAACATCTGTGTTTACATTACCTGACGTTTAGCATCAAGACGTGGTGTGGCTAGTGTAGAGCGTCACACTCTCACATGACATTAGGCTGGCTCAGTATCCGTGGTGTCTGTACTACGGTAGCAGATACTAATACGTAGAAAATGTATCTAATCTATGCATATGATGTATGAAAACATGTTAAGAAATAAGTTTGTTTTTTACAAACAAAAAAAAACGTGTATAAAGCAATTAGCAGTTAACAATACGTAGACACGGAAGAATAAACTCTCCTCAAGAAATTGTGTTTTAGCGACTAAACTGTGGAGGACTGAGATTTCTTGTGGTTAGATCCAAATCTGTAGACCTATTGTATGTATACAATTGTTGATATAAAGTAAAGACTCAACTTTAGATGCATCGATCTATTGGGCAGATGAAGAAGAGTTTATATGTTTCTTCACTTTGGTATAAGAAGTGAGGGTGTGGTCAGTACGTTCTGCTGACATGGACACGGATTTGAACTCGAGACTTTCGGGTTTGCATCCAAGCGCTCTACCGCCTTGGCCACGCCTGGTTATTAAAATATCCAAAAAAAGTAAGTATTTATTTAAAATATTGTTTTAGTTTAACTGTTTCTTTGAAAATACCATTTTTAATAACACTTAAAAAAAATATTTTGTTCACACAGGGTTTTGTAAATCTGTATATGTAATTCTTTTCTTGGAGACCATAGAAAACACCAAGCTGTAAGCGCGCTCCCTACCACCCCAACCCCTACATGGTCTGGTGAGCTGTGGTTCACGCTAAATGTTTCCAATCGTAGAGCCGGGTTTAATGACGGCTAATAGGGGCAGATAATTTAGTTTTAAACGATTTTAAACTTAGGGGAGGTAACAAAGAGGAGGCTGCTTTCACGGGGCTGGGGGTTGGGGTGGGGTAGGGGAAAGGAGTGGGGGGGGGGGGGGGGTTATCGTCCTAAACTATCTATTAATAGTGTTTTAAAACAAATATATTCAGTGGCAGCATTAGTACTGTCGAATTCACAAATTATGAATTACTGAAAAGGAAAAAATAAAACAACTAAATAGCGGCATATGATACGCCGCGGGTCGGCTCGTGTTTTATGATACATAAAACCTCGACACTCACTTTCCAACAAAGCTTTAGAGAAAAATGGGGTGATACAAGCGAGTTACTTCTCGGAGGCGGTGACAAAACGAAATTACCTCCCATGTAGATTTTTTTTCTTGTTTTTATTTGCAGGGGAAATAATGTATTAATAATTTCTTTTTTAAATTCTAGATTGTAACTGATAACAGAAAAATCTCGAGTTTGGATTCCGTGTATGACTCGGTAGGTCGGAGTCTACTCAGCTCTGTCTGTTGGGTACCTGAATTATGCTAGACAATGTCAACGTAAAGACGGATCATCGCAGAGCTGGTTAAATTATCCCTTCAACAGCTGAGATCAAAGAGACAGATGAGCTCTACTACATTACCCACATAGACAGTCAGGTCCCATAACTTGGTAGAAACACGGATATGAGCTAATAAATATCAACAAAAATAATTCGTCCACCTAACTGCCTTCTTATTGAAAAAAAATGATTGCTTACTTACAAACCTTCTAAGCATTCAGTCTAAACAATAGTGTTCAGTTAAATTTTTTTTTTTTAAATTTCAAGACGCCTATGCATTCAATCTAAACAAACTTTGTTGATTTGAGATCGATAATATTTAAAACAATGTTTCATTTGTTTGAAAATTTTGATCTCTAGAAAAAGTGTTACTCCGCCTCATGTAAATATGAAGAAAAACCAGTAAGGGAGAAAACTTATGGTAGTTGTTTACCATAACTACTAAATAAGTAATTAATTAAATACTCTATACAAATATCTTTCTTTAAAAAATAATATTTTGACGTTTAAAATGTTGTTATTGATTTATGTTTAATCTTTAAGCTTTTGCATACATATTAAAAAATAAAGGTTAAATTATATTGTAAGAAGCACTAGCTTTATTTCAAAAGTTACACTATAACTATAAAATTGCTCGTTGCTTAATCATTCTTAAACTTTAATGCAGGATTATTTCTGGCTCCCTTTTGGAAGGGATAATTAAAAATATAAATTCCGTTTAATTAAAGTTTTTTTTGGATGGTTCTTATGTAATTAACCTGACTGTACCTGCTCTAAGACCTTCACGTAGTTGCTATCTTAATCTCTAATTGTATTGTCACTATCACAGATGAACACATTTCTACAGGCAACATGACCGTGTTTGCTTATATAACATAGGGAGCAAACTGTCCACCTTTCATTGAGCTGGGCGAAGAGGGTGTTTGTATCACCCTCTATGTCAACCATTGAGCTGGGTGAGGAGGGTGTTTGTATCACCCTCTATGTCAACCATTGAGGAGGGTGTGTGTATCACCCTCTATGTCAACCATTGAGGAGGGTGTGTGTATCACCCTCTATGTCAACCATTGAGCTGGGTGAGGAGATATAATAATAAATAATAATAATAATAATAATAATAATAATAATAATAATAATAATAATAATAATAATAATAATAATAATAATAATAATAAATAGAATAATAACAATAACACAACTAGAAAAACACACAGACAAAAAAGTAAATAAAAAAACGTTTTAATAACAAGCCTTTGTGTAATAATGCACTAAAAAGTAGAAAATAAATTATACAATAATATTTAAATAAATGTAAAGAAAAGCATGGGTCTCCCCCCAAATATTAGACACTACTATTTAAATTACTATAAAGAAATATACTACACTTATATTATACTATTGCCTATTGCTGTACTACCTTATCTATACAGATGACTATGTTTTAAACGTGGAACCATTTGATTACGTTACCTGCCCGTACATAATACAATTTGAACAATGAGGTAATTTATTAGGTTTAATACCAGTGCAATATAAAGATTGTTACTGGTTGAAACGACGCCATTGCTGTCCACTAATTGTTACACATTCCTCATCCTTTCTCACATCTTGTTCAGTGGTTCTAACTACGTTTTCATCTAGACCAGTAGTAGTATGTATCGTTTTAACTGAATAAATGCGCTCCGTAAAACCCTCAACAAGAGGGGAAACAATCCAACCTATGTACCATCATACAACTTTCTAACGCTAACACAGTGGACACAAGACACTTGAACAAAAACATTCGTGGTAAAAAAAATGTGTGTAGGCCAACCAGAACAAACCTTCGCAAATTTAAAGGTTTTCAAAGGGTCCAACAGTTTTATTTTCCCTTTTTCAAGGGAGCCAGAAATATTTTTAAATCAATTTTAATGTCACAACAATCAGTGAAGTGCAAAATTTATTTTTTGTTATTGTTTTTTTTTAAAATGATCTTGTTTTTGTAATTTATAATGTCACAAATATTTTATCACAAATATGAACCGTTGAAAAAAGTAATAGAAGTTTTATTAAAAACTTAAAAGACTAAATAATTTTTTTTTACTAATTGAAAATGTATATTGAATGTTATATTAATTACATATGCATATATTTCTGACAAGCCATGGCAATAAATTTTCTCCCTTGTTATATTTTTTAAATTAAAATATTAACATAGGGGAAGTAATGCATTTCGTACAGCCAAGTTAACTTCTACTTGCCGCTGCTAAAAAAAATAAAGAAAAGAAAGGTGAATATTTTCTAAACATATTAAACATTGTCTTAAATATTCATTATTTCAACTAAGCAAATGATGTGTAAGTATTAGCTCATATATATGTTTCTATCAAGTTTTGGGAGATTTTCGGTAACTGGAAGTGGTGTAAGTTACCGGTTAAACGTCCACTGATGTCATGTGATGGGGTCCACCTTGTGAGGCTAAAGATCTGTACTGTATCGTAATACAAAAACTCTAGACGATAGTCATAATATCTATAGAGTCGATGGGCCTGTTGTTTAAACCACTGTACATACGTCTGGCCTTTCGCTCAATAAGTTTTAAAAAACGGTAAACAATAACGGCCTCGTTTTAAACTGCTGCATTCATTGGATATTTATAAAATATCACAATTTTGATGTACTTACAGGTAAAAAGACGTGCGGTTATCTAAAGTGTATGATACCTTTTAAACTGCTTAAAGGTCAATATTTCAGTGGAAAAGGTTTCAGTACTGTCGTGAAAGGGTATGGCTGAAGGGACAGAATGAGTTCAAGTCCGTGTTCTTTGAATTGACCCCTAGTCAACCGCCCTTCACTATGTAGTTTATCATATTGCAGGTTAACATGTGTATTCTGCCCGTGTCTTCGCGTGGTACTCGAGTACTTAGTTGATTTAAATATATTCCAGGTATAGAAGTAGCATAAGAACATCCCGCGATTGGAATACAGTATTATTTAATACGGTGTAGATACATATTTTATCTACCGTCTATGCCGGCTTCTATGAGTGAGAAAAACTAAGACAACTATATTTTTTATCAAGTTATTCATTGTAATAATTATAAGATCGTTATAATCTGTCACAATTATAGCGTCGTTATAAACTGTTAAATTATAACGTCGTTATTAACTTCCGTTCATGTGTTTTAAAACGACACAGACGAATAACGTTAGGTTTGGGAGTGTGGGTGTACTGCCCGCTTAAGGCTATGCAGACGTATTTGGTTTTCTGTTCAGTTAGTCGAAATTTATTCGACTTCAAATATATCGTCCCCTTTTTTTAAACTAATACACGAGTCTCAGTGTACCCAACTGACAGTGGTGTGTGTGTAGGATTTTTTTTTTAATAAGAGTTAACCGGGTATCTCTAAATATTCTGTAGTCGAGAAACACATAAACTCTACTTTATCTTCACGATTTTTTTATAAAAGAAGGTCACCACTCGAAAAAGTTTGGGAACCACTGCTCTAAAACTAAACTTTATCCATATGTGTCATTAAAAAAAAACACAACTTTTTACGGCAGATTATAACGACGCTATAATTTTAATAGTTTACAACGATGCTATAGTTTTGACAGTTTATAACAATGCTACAACTTTACAATTTATAACATTTTGGCAGTTTACAACGACGCTATGATTGTGCCAGTTTATAACCACGTTATAATTGTTACAATGTATAACCTGATAACACAATTGTAGTTGTCTTAATTTTCTTCACACGTAGAATCCGGTATCGACAGTTTAAAAAATGGGTATCTATAACGTATTACCATTTATTACGATGTATTACGATGTATTACGATGTATTACGATGTATTACGAAGCATCATGTATCTTAAGCCTCACAAGGTGGACACATCACGTGACATTAATGGACATTTAACGGGTAACTTACACCACTTCCTGTTACAGAAAATCCCCCAAAACTTGATAGAAACATGTATATGTTATTTCTTCTTCTGCATCTGCGTTCTTAATTATTAGTGTAGGATGGAATTCCCGGCAACACAATTAAGACAACGTGTTATGCGCCATTGAGACCATTGACTCCGATTTCAGCCTGCTTTTATATTGGATTTGTTTCCATAGCCTTTGTCCAATCAAGGGGTCGTCTATTTATGACGTCACACTCGTAGGGAGGAGAAGGGTCAGTAATTTTGTAACGGTGTGTGATGAGTGGGAGGGGGGGGGGGGTAGATAGCGTTCAGAGGGTGTGATGTCACACTTTTGCATTATAAAAAAAGCAAAAAACAATGCTGGAAAACGAATTTTAGAAAACTGTTTTTATAAATTGTAATAAAAATTGATTAAACACTCTATGTTGACAGAATCCGACAATATTTTGAGAAAATATCGATGTTTTAAGAAAAATCAAACAGCAATTTTTAGGGGGGGGGGGGGGGGGGTAGGCTGAGGTGTGACGTCATTTTAAAGTGTGGGGGTCTGGCTTTTTGTGACGATTTGTGACGGAGGGGGGGGGGGGGGGGTAAAAATCGTCCAAAAAAAAGCGTGACGCCATTTATGTATGATCCCCCAAAACAAACTACATGGCAGCAGTCCAAGAACAATTAATGTCCCTAGCTGTCGAGCTTCATTTGCCCAAGGGTTCGAACTCGATCCAGTTTTCATCAGTTGAAATCAGTAACAGCAAAGACCAGGTTTAATTTGTTTAATCAACAATAATCTCATCTCTAACGTTTTTTTTTTTTAATGCAGCGGCCAGCACAACTTTGCTTGGCCAGCTCAAAACGTATTACTTCCCCTTTGTAAATATTATTTTTAAAAAATATTTTTTTTAAACAGGGGAAACAACTCATTGCAGTAATTTATCAGAAATACATGCACAACTAATTAATATAATACTCAATATACTTTTCAAATGTGTAAGAAAACTTTTTACACATATCATTACTGATTAAATTTTGATCATTCACTTAAACTTTAACATAGATGTTAAAATTAATTGTTATAGCATAAAATATAAAACTAAAACTTTAATAAAAAATGAATACTATATAAACATTTCATGTTAACAGAAATTATCATTCATTTTTTCTCTAAGTAAAAATTTATGGCTTCCTTTTAAAAGGGAAAATAAAAACACACACTTGGTATATTAATAGCTATAGCTATGTGGATTGTTCTTATGTATCGCAATGCATAATCTACTTCACGCTGTAATACCGCCATGTAGTTGCTATCTTAATCTCTAATTGTATTGTCACTATCACAGATGAACACATTTCTACAGGCAACATGACCGTGTTTGCTTATATAACATAGGGAGCAAACTGTCCACCTTCCATTGAGCTGGGTGAGGAAGGTGTATGTATCACCCTCTATGTCAACCATTGAGCTGGGTGAGGAGGGTGTGTGTATCACCCTCTATGTCAACCACCAAGTTGTGTGGACGACAGACCAACAATCCAATGTCCAGTTTTCCCCTTTGTTAACCTTCAAAACGGCGAAGGCTTGTTCTGGTTGGCCTACAGAAAATATTATTTCCACTAATATGGCATCGTTACAGCCAGTACCAATCATTATATTAAACTGGTAATAAACCTAATAAATTACCTCGTTTTTCAAATGTTATTATGAACGGGCAGGTAACGTAATCAAATAGTTCCACATTTAAAACATAGTCATCCGTATAGATTAGTTAGTGCAACATTAGGCAATAGGCAAGTCATCTGTATAGATTAGGTAGTGCAATATTAGGCAATAGGCAAGTCATCTGTATAGATTAGGTAGAACAACATTAGGCAATAGGCAAGTCATCTGTATAGATTAGATAGTACAACATTAGGCAATAGGCAAGTCATCTGTATAGATTAGGCAATACAACATTAGGAAATAGGCAAGTCATCTGTATAGATTAGGTAGTACAACACTAGGCAATAGGCAAGCCATCTGTATAGATTAGGCAATACAACACTAGGCAATAGGCAAGCCAACTTGACGTGACAACAACCTGACTATGTGGTGAAAAATGTATTTAGCCTCTTGGTATATGTTCAGACATATTACCCGCTCCTATTTATAGAATGATATAAAATGTTTGGTCCGGCATAGGGGAGTTCCGAGTGGGTCGGTGGGACGACCCACTTTAGGCTCCACCCTTAGGAAGCAGACCAAAAAAAAAATGACTTATTGTGCAAGGTTTCTGAAAGACATTTAAAAATAGTTTCAGCACCGCTAGAAATAAAAAGAAAAAATTGATCTTTCCAGTGACAAAAAAAAAAATAAAAAAAAATAATAATAACACGAATAGAAAAACACACAGACAAAAGCATATATTTTAATTTACTTAACACTTTTTATTGGACACTTACAAATACAAATCAAGTAAAATAAATTAGTTATGATTAAAATTGTGCTTATATGTACACACACGTTAATTTAGAAAATACCCCGCTTGCTATACATTTAGTGGTTTTACACAGTGGAAGTGATGTTTTATGCCTCACCCCCCCCTCCCCCTTCCCAAATAAAACAAGTGGTGTTTGTTTTTGTACACTTTGTTCAAGCAGCTTTTATAGAAAAGAAATCATGGAAATATCATTCACAAATATTGTATTGTCTTAATGATTCTCTGATTCATCTAAACAAAGTATGATTAGTCTGAAGGCTTAGACGGTTTGTCAGTTAAGAAAGGCGTATTTAAGTTTTTAAAACTGATTTTAGTCTTTATATAGTTCAACACTGAAAATTTATTAAAATACATTACTTCCAGTGGCGTCGCTAGGTCGGGTGCCACCCGGTGCGGTAACTCATGGTGTCACCCTCACCAAAGGAAAAATGCATATGATAATTATATATATATATATATATATATATATATATATATATATATATATATATATATATATATATATATATATATATATATATATATATATATATATATATACATGTGTGTGTGTGATAAATATAAGTATATATATGATAGCTTTAAAGGGTTCACAATTAACAGTCAAGATATTTATCTACCGTCCATTATTAATATAGCTGCATGTAGCACTATTTGAATGATAGGTATTGATTTAAACGTGATATTGATTTCTTGTACGCTCCTTGAAAATTCTTTACGCTTGAATTGAATTATTCCGTGTAGCAAAAAATAACCCTTACAATGACTTAAACGTAGTTTCAGTAATCTGCCTGCTGTTGATGATTTTGTGTTGCGGAACTTGTTTTATATTTAATGTAACTAATCTCCAATATAGGGGTCACTCCCCCCCCCCCCCCACCCCTCTCTGCGTACATTACTCATTTACGCATCAAACAATTACAGTCCTTTTTATTTTATAGTATAGAATTCACGCTACATTTGAATAGACTCACAAGAAAAACACAGTCTTGTATTTTACCAGCAAGCAAGAAGGATATAACGGTTCAGTGAACAGAATAATTCCATTTTATTTTTAGAAGTTATAACACGTTAAATGGATATTCTGTATGCCACGTTATGTAGATATCAACTGACTTTGTGAATCTCTATTGCAGTTATATGTAGAATGTATTTAGTGTGAACATTTTAGTTCACTAATTCACTTTGTCTTAAGTATAGGAGCGGTTAGGGTCTGTTTTATTGTTTCTGGGAACTCAACAGGAGCTGAATTGACAACATTGAGCTTGAATTAACAAAATGTCTCTTTAATCAACTCAGATACCTGTTCTCCAGTATATAACACGTATTCTCAGACCACATTTGTCTTTCGCCTCTCCTACCACCACAATTTGCGTTTACGGTCCACCGCTTCCTCCCCGTGTCATTGTATTTGTCCTCCTTATAGACAGCTCCACAACACATTAGCTGCAACTCGACCCAGTCGATTCTCTAATTACACTCGTTGACGTCATAAACATTAACATAGACAGACGTCGTACGGTCACGCTACAGTACACAGACGTCGTACGGTCATGCTACAGTACACAAACGTCGTACGGTCATGCTACAGTACACAAACGTCGTACGGTCATGCTACAGTACACAAATGTCGTACGGTCATACTACAGTACACAGTCGTCGTACGGTCACGCTACAGTACACAGACGTCGTCTGGTCATGCTACAGTACACATACGTCGTACGGTCATGCTACAGTACACATACGTCGTACGGTCATGCTACAGTACACAGACGTCGTACGGTCATGCTACAGTACACAGACGTCGTACGGTCATGCTACAGTACACAGACGTCGTACGGTCATGCTACAGTACACAGACGTCGTACGGTCATGCTACAGTACACAGACGTCGTACGGTCATGCTACAGTACACATACGTCGTACGGTCATGCTACAGTACACAGACGTCGTACGGTCATGCTACAGTACACAGACGTCGTACGGTCATGCTACAGTACACAGACGTCGTACGGTCATGCTACAGTACACAGACGTCGTACGGTCATGCTACAGTACACAGACGTCGTACGGTCATGCTACAGTACACAGACGTCGTACGGTCATGCTACAGTACACAGACGTCGTACGGTCATGCTACAGTACACAGACGTCGTACGGTCATGCTACAGTACACAGACGTCGTACGGTCATGCTACAGTACACATACGTCGTACGGTCATGCTACAGTACACAGACGTCGTACGGTCATGCTACAGTACACAGACGTCGTACGGTCATGCTACAGTACACAGACGTCGTACGGTCATGCTACAGTACACAGACGTCGTACGGTCATGCTACAGTACACAGACGTCGTACGGTCATGCTACAGTACACAGACGTCGTACGGTCATGCTACAGTACACAGACGTCGTACGGTCATGCTACAGTACACAGACGTCGTACGGTCATGCTACAGTACACAGACGTCGTACGGTCATGCTACAGTACACAGACGTCGTACGGTCATGCTACAGTACACAGACGTCGTACGGTCATGCTACAGTACACAGACGTCGTACGGTCATGCTACAGTACACAGACGTCGTACGGTCATGCTACAGTACACAGACGTCGTACGGTCATGCTACAGTACACAGACGTCGTACGGTCATGCTACAGTACACAGACTATTTGCACCACTTGGTTCGACATGCACACCCTAACACATTCTACTTGACGGAAGGTTATCATTTTGGGAAAACCAAGCACTGTAAACCGATATGTCAGACGAACACAGCAGACACAAGAAACACGAAGCTCATTTTATAAAACACGAGAATACAGGATATAACCGGTTCAGTTGAGATTATATACAGGCCCTTTCCATTCCTGTGATTTAGGAGTTTTTGTGGTGTAGGCTTATAACTTATGACTTTATAAACAAATAAAAGTGAATTCGTTGCTACCGATTAGTATAGCTCTGTTTTAACGTAATAAATGTTGATATTCTGTAGGGAAAAAATATATTTTGTTGGGAAGACAAAGTATCGATAGCGTTTTGCAAACAGTAATTTCAAATTGTCATGTTTTTAAAATAACTTCCTAATTTGAAGGTATCTTAGACATTTGTATCTTAGGCTTGGTGGCGGAATATGTAAGATATTACCTACAAGAAATTCGTGACACAAAAATTAATGCGTATTGTTGTTTTTTTTCATCTAAAACTACCACTACATCTTCGGAAAATATATTAATGAGGTAAAGTTAGCAAAGGTTTTTGAAAGAAAACCGGTTAAAGTTTAATGAGTTGCACACGACTATTATTCAAATAATTTTACTTTAATAGTGTATTAATTTATATTTTAGTAACGTAGAATCGGACATTACAATAAACATTGAAATCACTAAAAGAATGTACAGAATGATAAGGATAAGAGTTATTATTAACATTTTATCAACCTTAATTAAGATTGTATATTTAAGCTATTCTATTTTTGAGGTTTTGAACAGTGTTTCTTCCAGACTTTTTTCTCCGGGGGGGCACTTGAAATCTTCGGGGGGCGATAAACTTTCTTTGGGGGGGGGGGGGGGGGCGGACACTGTTAAAAGTATATATTTTCTATATAAATTATATAAATTTCATTTCGTTCGGGGGGGGGGGGGGCGGTAAAAAATTTTCGGAGAGATGCCTGGAAGAAACTCTGGTTTTGAATAAAATGAGATTTGTCGTTAATCCTCATTAAAACAGTTAAAAATTAATTATAGTTATATTATGTTGCTAGAAATTTTCTAATTGCCTAATATTTACATCTTGTTTTACATTCCAGAGCACGAAGAAGTCCTTCTTGTATTTTCCTTATACAATAGAAACAAAATATCTTCATAAAAATGAATGATCACTACACAGAAGACAATAAAACGGTGTTAAATACCGTTAGTATTAATGCTTTAAATAATTCACCAATTGCGTTTCAAGATGGAAAAGTAAACAGTAATAGTAAACAGAATGATGATTACAATGATGAATCTACAATTGATGCCCTACTGTTCGCTGCTGAACATGGGCATTGTTCAACTTTAAAAAAGATAATTGATAGATGGCTTAGTTTAAATTATGTTGTTATACAAGCTAGAGGGAATGCACTACTGTTACCTCCTGAGATTGTTCATGTCAACGTTGCACAACTTTTAAAAAAAGTCGGCTATGATCTTAATGCTGTAGGCAATAATGGATTGAATGCCTTAATGTTGGCTTCTCAGAATGGTCACACCGATGTTGTTGAGCTTTTAATAGACAATGGATGTGATGTAAATGCTTCTAATAACCAAGGAAACAATGCTCTAATGCTGACCTCAGGTAGAGGACATAAGGAAATAGTAAAGCTGTTGCTTATAGAAGGTAGCTATATTAATGCTGTTAACAGCTATGGGTGGAATGCAATAGTCTGGGCTGCCACAAATGGGCACGACAAAGTTGTACAACAGTTAATTAAAGGTGGAGCTAATGTAAGTGCTGATGAAAAGGATGGAAACTGTGCATTAATTCTAGCCTCTAAAAATTGACATGAAACTGTTGTACTACTTTTAATAAAGAGCGGCTGTGCTGTAAATGCTGCTAATAAGAATGGAACCACTGCTCTAATGCTAGCCTCAGGTAGAGGACATGAGGGGACGGCAAAGCTATTGCTTACAGCAGGCAGTAATGTTAATGCTGTCGACAAAGATGAATGGAACGCTTTAATATTTGCTGCCGCAAATGGACATGACAAAGTTGTACAGATGTTAATTAATAGCGGCAGTAATGTTAATGCTGTCGACAAAGATGGATGGAACGCTTTAATATTTGCTGCCGCAAATGGACATGACAAAGTTGTACATCTGTTAATTAATAGCGGCTGTGATGTAAATGCTGTCAATTATAATGGATGGAATACATTTAATCTGGCCTCTCAAAACGGCCATGACAAGATTGCAGGATTATTAATTGAAAGTGGATGTGATGTAAATATTTGTAACAAAACCGGACGAAATTCATTAATGGATGCGTCGAATATTGGGCATAACAATCCTAATATATAAAAGCCCATGTGCGCACTACTCTCTCTCTCTCTCTCTCTCTCTTTCTGTCCGCAAAATATTTGTTTGAGCTATTTTGTTAAGGGGATATGCGCGGAAAAAAATCACAAAATTTCTTGTTTTTCGTCATGATTGGTTTCTTGCACTTTTGGATACTTTGTCCATTTTCGTATAAAGAAAATAATAACTTTAAAGAGAAAAAAATAATATTTTATGTGTTTGAATTACGATTTTTATGACCCTATTAATTAAAAAATAATCAATTTTTCCGAATCTTACTAGCTCTCTATGAAAAGTTTTATATCCGTCATTATATTGTATTTGACATCATTGGAAAGCTGTATTTCTCATGTATCTAATAAACTTAATTTCCTACATATCGGAAACACCCAAAGCTTACAATCGGCTTTGCAGTTTACACAGATATGGTACTTTCCTGACCTAGTTTTCGTTACTTTTGGCTGTTTTTCTCAGTTTGCATGTTTTTAACACTAAAAAGCCTACTACTTTTTACTTTCTCGTATATACGAAGTATAGAGAAAGTCTTGTAATCGTGCAAAAAAAAAAAATCGAGATTTTTGCAAATCTCGACGTTTTGCATCTCACTGATACGGAAAAACATAATTTTGCAATCTTGTCCGTATGTCTGTGTGTCTGTGTGTCTGTGTGTGTGTGTGTGTGTGTGTGTGTGTGTGTGTCCGTGTGTAAACACGATAACTTGAGTACCGTTACAGCTAGGTTGATGAAATTTCATATATAAGTATTTTATCAAAATCGTAGATCCGTTTCAACTTTTGAGCGATTTCCGATAACCGGAAGTGGTACTTTTCCTACTTTGAATTTTTCAAAAGCCTATAACTTGAGTACTATTTCAGATAGATAAATGAAAGTTCATACGTAAGTAAAAGATCTAATTCTCTACCTTCTATTAAATTTTGAGTCATTTCCGTTGACTGGAAGTAGTACTTTACGCTACTTCCGATTTCTCAAAAAACTAATGTAAATTTTAAAAGTAATAATAATATTGCGCACTATTATGCGCTTTTTTATTTCGCGTTCACTTGGTGTGCAATTAATTTGTCTACGAGATTTTATTCTATTTTTAAAACTTTAAGTATTTAAAATGGATTAAAAATCATGTCTATAGCCCGAGTTCCCATCCCCTGTTATTGTATATAAGAATATTCGAGAAAGTTTAGGGGAGATCACTCCCGGTTTATTTATTTATTAAACAATGCCAACCATATTTTCAGTAATTGTTCTTAATGCAAAAATACAACTTTTGTTACGAGGGAATTGTGATTGCTTTCATAGAAAAAAAGTATTTGGTAATTAATATGCAAATTTTGAAACTTTTGAATACTAAAAAGGGTACGATTTTTTAGACCTTGTAAAAATCTTACTAAAAATTATTTCAAAAAGTTGTCGTGACAAAAGTTTTAATATATACTGAAATATAAGCAGTTTAAATTTGATTGCTATAGGTGCATAAATAAAAAAGCCTTAGTATTTTTAAAAGTACCGACAAATTCAAAATGGCGGAGGTTTTTTTGGGTTTCCATGACAACCAAAATTGTTCTCGACCTTTTTTTTTTTGCTGTTTAACACTTACTTTTATATGCCAAATATGATAAAAGTATTCAAAAGGCTTTAGATCTTAAACTGTAAAAAATTGAAAAAAATAGCATATCCCCTTAAGTTATTTCCCTTGCATTGTAAAATTCTGTCCCTTCTGTAAGAGATATAGATTTAATAAAGGGATTTTCCTGTAGTTAGCTTTTACTTAAAGAGCATTTAACTTTTTTTAAAAAAATAAGTAAATGGTTATTCTGAGTGAAAACGATATAGATCTATAAGATAAAGGTTGAGAAACTCGATATTACTGTTGGACATTGTGATTTATTTAAAAAAAAAATGTTTTTACTTTCTGGTATATACGTAGTATAGAGAAAGTATTGTAATCGTGCAAAAAAAAAAATCGAGATTTTTACAAATCTCGACGTTTTACACCTCACTGATACGGAAAAACATAATTTTGCAATCTTGTCCGTATGTCTCTGTGTGTGTGTGTGTGTCTGTGTGTCTGTGTGTCTGTGTGTCCGTGTGTAAACACGATAACTTGAGTACCGTTACAGCTAGGTTGATGAAATTTCATATATAAGTATTATATCAAAATCGTAGATCCGTATCAACTTTTGAGCGATTTCCGACAACCGGAAGTGGTACTTTTTCTACTTTGAATTTTTCAAAAGCCTATAACTTGAGTACTATTTCAGATAGATAAATGAAATTTCACATGTTAGTAAAAGATCTAATTCTCTACCTTCTGTTAAATTTTGAGTAATTTCCGTTGAACGGAAGTAGTAATTTACGCTACTTCCGATTTCTCAAAAAACTAATGTAAATTTTTAAAGTACTAATAATATTGCGCACTATTACGCATATTTGGTTTTGGTGCTAGCTTAGTGCGCATTTTTTTTTCTACTAGATTTTATTCTATTTTTAAAAGTTTAAGTAAACAAAAATCATGTCTATATTCCGAGTTGACATCCCACGTAGTGTTATATTAGAATATTCGAGAAAGTTTAGGGGAGATCACTCCCGGTTTTTTTACCTGTTTTAAATTCTTGTTTTATTTTGAAAGTTCACTAAATTAATTCGCTTGAGTTTTATAAAATTGTGTATACAAAAGAAGTAAAATAAAGGGTCTCCCTACAATAACATTACAGAAAATTGCCTCACAATAATCCTAAAAATACCAATTTTTTTTTTAATTTTAATTTGTCCCTTTTCAAAGGGAGCCAAAATTTGTCATTACAAATCAATTAAAATGCTAGTTATATCAGTACTACCTTTATAAAATAATTCATCTTAAAATAGTGCTAAAGTTTATATTTTTCAGATTTAAAACATTGTATTAAATGTGTTTATCAAAAAAATATAAACTATACTTTACTTCAGTTGGCATTACATTTTTTTTACTAACTTCATACAATAATATATTTGTTTTGGCAAATTGTACTAATTACTTATTTATTTATTTTTAGATATCATATTTTATAAGTTGTATCCCTTATTTTGTTTTCCCCTAATACATAGGGGAAGTAATACATTTTGTCTAGAGTGACTATGATGCTACTCAACTTATTTTCTAAACACGACACACTGACAAGACAAACATGACATTCAGTCAGTGGCGTAGGCAGAGGTTGGGGGGGGGGGATGGGTTACATAATACCACTGTTCCTTACTTAAATCTATTTCTGAATCAGTATATATGTAAAATTGTATATGTATGTTTAGAACCATCATCTAAAAACCACACTTCACCACCTAAAACGGGACACACCTAGGTATACGCTGGGTAGGATAACTGACCTAAGGTGACCGGACAGAGGTGAATGAAGTTGACCCCTTCTCCCAATCCACACAAAGCTGATCTGTTGGTACATTTGGGGAACAGCGTAATGACGTACCAAAGTATCTTGCTGCCAGAATAATAGCTTTTGAAACAGGTAAAACTATTTAAATATTATTTTTGCAATTACCAGTAAATAGGTGTGTGTGTGCAATTCATTGATCCAACCCATACGTTATCATTATTTAAAAAAAATATCTTTAAAGAACACCAAAAACATTAGCTAATTAGAAAATGTGTGATCTCAACTGTAAGTCCAATGGTTTAGATCAGGGGTCGACAACCTTTTGAAGCGGAAGAGCCAAAAGTTCCAATTTTCAACATTTCCCTGGTTTAAAAGAGCCACTAACATTTTTTTTTCAAATATTTTATTTTTTTATTGAGATTATTAGTATTTTTTCAAGGAGCTGGAGAGCCGCATCTTGATATCAAAAGAGCCACATGCGGCTCGCGAGCCGCAGGTTGCCGACACATGGATTAGTTACATGTAGGCTATTATTTAAAATCTTCCACGTATTGGGATTACGTTTAATAAAAACTGAAAAGCATGCTTTTATACCAACTCTAATTTAAAAAACTTAAATTATACCGTAAGATTTTAGCATTTATGATGACAATATATTAAATTCTGATTGTAGACAAATTATGTTTGTAAAAACGAATAAAGTAAAGTTTTTTACTACTTACTAAAGTAATTAGTGATATGTTTTTATATTTGCAATTAAATTTGTAGAAATATACATATTTATATTAAGAGAGTGATTATTTCCCCTAGTTCGTTTATCTTAATCATTATTTCAAATTGTTTTTTAAAAGGATTACAAAAAGATTGTGTTGCGTTCATTGTGTGTGTCTTTTTTTGGTTTATTTATTTAGAGTGATAAATTATTTTATTTTGTCGGCCAACATTGTGTTTTTTTCTTATTTCTTCAGAGTACTTTCAGAGTACTTTCAATTTATTTTACATCTTAGTAAAGCCATTATATATATATATATATATATATATATATATATATATATATATATATATATATATATATATATATATATATATATATATATATATGTAATGCTGGAAAAAATTTGAACCCTCCCCTCCATGAGACGATCCTGGCTACGCCATTGCATTCAGTGGACGTATTGAAGTTGTTTCACTACTGGCCTCTATGTCCTAATGTGACTCGGATCCTAACCTTTGTATGCTGTCCACTTTATTCTGTCTTTCCCTTGTGAAGTTTTTTTTTTTTTGTTTTTATACAATTTTTATAAATGGAGACGACTTTCAAAAGAAAAAAAAAATTAAATGCAAACTTGACCTTTTAAAAAAAAGTGTGTTAATATTATTTAATTAAAATGTATTTTACAACGTTACACATTATTTTTATATTAAAGCTTAATCCTTAAATATGATAAAAATATTAAAGTAATGTGGTTTAATTATCGAGACGTAAATTTTGGATCCATATAAAATGGGACATATATTTTAATTAAGCTTCCACGGACCCTGTTAATTGTTCAAGTCATTAAGATTGTATAGTGACAATTAATATACCATAACGAGAAAAATGTTAATAAAATATCCTTATTGTCATATCCGCACCATGTGACATCATCCCTGGCCACAACATCAAAGATCAAAATTACCAACTTTTAAAAACATGTTTGTATAAAATAAAAACAAAATGGACAGATGAGAAACCTGGACAATATACCAACCTCGCGCTTTATATAACAACCTTCCCTAACCTTCATACACGAAGAACAACATCTGCTAATTACGTGTATTGTTTATTTCGGAAGGGGAGGGGGTGAGGCGAGAATATATTTTAACCAGCATCGGTACCCAGGGAAATGTAAACTCACCACATTATCTTTAGTAAATAAATGATAACTGAAGGACGCATGCCACTTTGGCTCCCAGCAACATGCATGCTGTACATAACATTGTCATCAACA
Source organism: Physella acuta (assembly GCF_028476545.2). Taxonomy (NCBI): domain Eukaryota; kingdom Metazoa; phylum Mollusca; class Gastropoda; family Physidae; genus Physella; species Physella acuta. Next base: position 561,808 of record NW_026731961.1, read on the forward strand.
TTACATTTACTTTGGGATCCAGAAATAACAAAAAATGTGCACTACTTAAACAACGATTCTTGAGTCATGGAAAAAAAAAACAAGAAAGAAGATCCCTCGAACGTATCCTCAGAATAAAGTGGGACGACAAAGTCCCTAACAAGGAAATACGACGGAGAACAAGAATAAACGATATTGTTTCAGAAGTTCGAATGAGGAGATGGAGATGGCTGGGCCATGTCCTACGCATGAACAAAAGAAGGCTCCCAAACATGGTGCTGAAGTGGACTCCGCCTGGAAAGCGAAAGAGAGGAAGGCCACTGGGAACATGAGAGAGATGGAAGAGGAAGTGCAGACTACTGGCAAGACCTAGCATGGATTAAAGTAGCTCGCCCAAGATAGAGTGGAATGGCTGAGATTTGTTGCTGCCTTATACTCCACTGGGAGTGATGAGGATTAAGTAAGTAAGTAAACAACGATTTTTATAATAAAGCTAATGTCTCTTAATTCTAAGTAAAATATGGTACACGTTGCATTTTCTTTTTACCTATAATCTAGTACAAAAGTGTTTACCTACTGTACAATTGCATACATTATATGAGTAGGTTAAAAACACATTGAATGACGTAACCAGGTAGTGTGAGACCTGGTGCCGTGTTTCATGGTGTGACCCCATCCCCAGGGTGCCGTGGTTCATGGTGTTACCCCATCCCCAGTGTGCCGTGGTTCATGGTGGTACTCCATCACCAGGGTGCCGTGGTTCATGGTGTTACCCCATCCCTAGGGTGCCGTGGTTCATGGTGTTACCCCATCCCTAGGGTGCCGTGGTTCATGGTGTTAACCCATCCCTAGGGTGCCGTGGTTCATGGTGTTACCCCATCCCTAGGGTGCCGTGGTTCATGGTGTTACCCCATCCCCAGGGTGCCGTGGTTCATGGTGTTACCCCATCCCTAGGGTGCCGTGGTTCATGGTGTTACCCCATCCCCAGGGTGCCGTGGTTCATGGTGTTACCCCATCCCCAGGGTGCCGTGGTTTATGGTGTTACCCCATCCCCAGGGTGCCGTGGTTCATGGTGTTACCCCATCCCCAGTGTGCCGTGGTTCATGGTGGTACTCCATCACCAGGGTGCCGTGGTTCATGGTGTTACCCCATCCCTAGGGTGCCGTGGTTCATGGTGTTACCCCATCCCTAGGGTGAAGTGGTTCATGGTGTTACCCCATCCCTAGGGTGCCGTGGTTCATGGTGTTACCCCATCCCCAGGGTGCCGTGGTTCATGGTGTTACCCCATCCCTAGGGTGCCGTGGTTCATGGTGTTACCCCATCCCCAGGGTGCCGTGGTTCATGGTATTACCCCATCCCCAGGGTGCCGTGGTTCATGGTGTTACCCCATCCCCAGGGTGCCGTGGTTCATGGTGTTACCCCATCCCCAGGGTGCCGTGGTTCATGGTGGTACTCCATCCCCAGGGTGCCGTGGTTCATGGTGTTACCCCATCCCTAGGGTGCCGTGGTTCATGGTGTTACCCCATCCCCAGGGTGCCGTGGTTTATGGTGTTACCTTATCCCCAGGCATGTGTTACCTGTTGACTTAGATACAGACTGCTCTTACTGAGAAGGTAGGTAATGCCGGGTTACATTGTCTTGTGTCCACATGTACTTGGTAACGTTCTATTTTTAAACACATTCAACCAGCCATTATTTATTTTATTGTTAGAAATGTTCACAACACTACGTCATAAACCTCACGATGTGTCTATGAAAGGAGATATCATATAACTTAAAACTAATGAAGACGAAACCACACACGACTAAAATTATGTGCGCTTAAAACCTAATCAGTAGCTTATGATCTCATAAAGATATTTATCTGCTAAACCGAAAAGTCTCGAGTTCGAACCCTCGGGCAGATGAGGCTCGTTAGCTGGGGACAGCCACTCTTCTAGGAGAGACAACTCCAAAATTAAACAACTGCTGCCTTGTAGTTTGTTCTTGGTTAGACAAAGGCTATGGAAGCAAATCCAAAAAGAAAAGCAGGCTGAAATCGGAGTCAATGGCCTCAATGGCGCATAACCAGTTGACACGTAACGCTTAATTGTGTTGGAGGTGTAGTCGAGTCGGCAAAAAGCTCATGGTTGATAAATTCGAACAAAGTCTCGAGTTCAAACCCACTGGCAGATAAATCTCGATCCCCTTCAACACTAATAATTAAGAACGAAGAAGAAGAGGAGTTGGTGTCGTAGTTATGGTGTAACGAGTTTGGTGATAATGCATCACAACAACGATGTAATACGGAGGTGGTGTCATAGTTATGGTGTAACGAGTTTGGTGATAAGGTATCACAACAACGATGTAATACGGAGGTGGTGTCGTAGTTATGGTGTAGCGAGTTTGGTGATAAGGTATCACAACAACGATGTAATACGGAGGTGGTGTCGTAGTTATGGTGTAACGAGTTTGGCGATAAGGTATCACAACAACGATGTAATACGGAGGTGGTGTCGTAGTTATGGTGTAACGAGTTTGGTGATAAGGTATCACAACAACGATGTAATACGGAGGTGGTGTCGTAGTTATGGTTTAACGAGTTTGGTGATAAGGTATCGGAGAGTGATTGGCTACAGTTTTGTAGTGACATGCTACGGTGAGACTTTGTTCGTTGGGAGTAGAACTTGAAGAGGTGAGGTGTTATTGTAGTGTTGAAACGTTGACTAGTCTTGAGTAATAGAGGGTAGTGTAATCGTAAGTTGAGAGTTGTGTAATCGTAAGTTGAGAGTATCGAGTTGTTCGTATATCTTAGATGGCATACGTTTTATTTTAGTAATCGATATATGAGTAATCGTGAGCTGAGTGTATTTGGTGCATAGTATACATTACTTGAAAAGTGTTTTCGAGTAATTTTTGTTCGTGAATATCGAGTAGTCGAGTTAAACGATGAATATAGTTAGTCGACGTTATTGGAAGTTTGAGTGTCTGATGGAATATCCTCACTAAGATGGCTCTTAAGTAGGCGTTGTCTTAATAGAAATAGTTACGGAGATATTAACAGCACGCACATTGCATCCACTGAACAAGAGAGTAATCGAATTCATTTTTTTAATTGTCCCCAATCAGAAGGGATCCAAAATTTTAAGAGTATTTGCTATTCCTATCACTGTAATGTTAATAAAGATAATTAATATTTATTCTAAAACTAAACTCAAACAATTTTGGGGTGCAAAATTTAAAAAAATAGAAATATTTAACAAAATTTACAAACAATAAGCAACATTCTACTGTTTTCAGATTTATATAAATTTAAAAATTAAGAATTTAAAAAAAAATTGAATTATGATAACGTTTTTTTCTTAAATTACAATCAAAAATGTACAAAAGACATTTCAATTACATTAATTCCCCTGCAGATAAGAACAAACAAAGAAAATAAAATAAAATCTACATGGGAGGTAATTTCTTTTTGTCACAGCCTCCGAGAAATAACTCGCTTTTTGTACCATCCCATTTTCTTTAACGTTTCGTTGGAAAGGAGACCATACATTAAAAAAGAATGTTTGTAAGCAGTAGTTAATTAAAATGTATTTTAAAATGACACATCCGTTTTGTATTAGGGCTCAACCTTCAAAGTTGAATAGCATGCTATACAATTTAGGTCACAATTATTAAAAAAAATACATTTCGGATCACTAATAAATGGAGCAAGTATTTAAAATGAGCTACTACAAACGTTGTGTACCGGTACAGGCATTACCATCGTATAATGACTTTTCATAATGCTATAAAGAGAAAAAACGTTAATGAAAGATCTTTATTGTCATATCCGCACACTGTGACATCAACCCTGACAACAACACCAAAACACAAAGTTACTAATTTAAAAAAAAAAAAACATGTTTATCTATCTATCTATATATATAAAAAGCAATGTATGTCTGTGTGTGTGTCTGTGTGTCCTTTATGCATTACTACACCTCTCATCACATCGCCGTGAAACTTTGGGAAGTTGTTGAGAATATTCCTGGGGAGGTTTCTGCGAAAAAAAATATTCAAATTCGCAGGGGTGGCGCCCCGGCAGGGCGCGATTTGTTTTTCTCTATATACGGTATATAAAAATAAAAGTCTATTTTGATTTCCCACTGTTCATCCGATAGCTATGAGACTTTGGGGAATTCATTATACCACTCTAGGGAAGGGTTCTGTAAAAAAATAATTTTTAATTTCGCAAGGGCGGCGCCACGGGAGGGTCAGATTTTTCTCTATTTACGGTATATAAAAAGAATAAAAGTGAATTGCAGTGACACCGTTTATCCGATAGGCATGAGACTTTGGGGAGTTCATTATAAAACTCTAGGGAAGAGTTCTGTAAACAATAATTTTTAATTTCGCAAGGGCGGCGCCACGGGAGTGTGCGATTTTTCTCTATATACGGTTTATAAAATAAGTCGATTTTGGTGTGACACCGTTATCCGATAGCCATGAGACTTTGGGGGAGTTGATTAGAACAATTCAGGGAAGGGTTCTGTAAAAAAAAAACCTTTATTAATTTCGCAAGGGCGGCGCCACGGGCGGCTGCGATTTTTCTCTATATACGGTTTATAAAATTTCGTTTTTTTTTTTTTCGTTTTCACACCGTTCATCCGTGTACCATGAAACTTTGGGGAGATGATTAGATCACTCAAGGGTAGGGTTCTGTAAAAAATATTGTTTAATATTGCAAGGGCGGCGCACCACCGGGAGGGGGAGCGATTTTTTTTCTCTATATACGGTATATAAAAAACAAAACTTGGATGCGGTTCATCCGAGTACCATGAAACTTTAGGAAGTAGATGAGAATACTCCCGAGAATATTTCTGCGAAAAAGAAAACTAAAGTTTCTTACGGGCGGCGCCATATAGGGTACAACTTTCGTCAATACATGGTTTGGCGCCCAGAGTTTTAGAGCGACTAAGTTGGCACTTGGCATCCGTTAATCGAGCGTCCTGTATAGCGAGTAAGGGGTACTACTATATTCAGCGGTAAAACTACAACAGGCTTCTATAAATAACTTTGTAACGCGAGGAAATCCTGTACAGTTTCGTCACCTTGCGAAAGATGAAAAAATAACTGTTTGAATATGATGAACCTACTGTAGAGTTTCGTCACTTTGCGAATGATGCAATAAGCATCTATTATTAGACGATCCAGGCCGAAATTGAGACCGAGCATCTAATAATAGACCATTAGTAACGCTAGCATATTGCATCAGTCGAACTGATGTTTAAAACACATCAAATAATTTTTGTATGTGTTAAAGAAAAAAATCCTGTTCATTTGTGTCACTTTAGCGAATGACGAAATCGGCATCATTGTTTACAGGATGCTATTTGGCACGCTGGGTTATCCTATGAGCACGATGGCGCCTGTTAGTTTTAAGGAGCCAGGGGCCTTACGCTGCGCCTCTGCGGTAGTGTAATCGGGGGGGGGGTGGGGGGCTCCTGAGAGCGCCCCTCTACGTCCCTGACATATGGGTGGTCACTGAAGTGTGTTCTACCTAATTATTTCGGTGAGTGATTAATATACACTCAAGATTTTCATGCGGTAGTGTAGGAAAACCCGTGTCCCGATAATTATTATCCAAGCGCAGGCAATGTTGACATTTAAATAACACAGTTTTAGAAAACAAGGTGATGCGTCTAAGAACATATGATTGGTAATGCATTGGTGATATCCTTCTAATATATTTCGTCAGACTTTATTCTATCCCCGCGGCAACGCGCGGGGGACGGGTACGCTAGTTTAGTATAAATTAGGTAAAAAACAATTTATTTGTAATCAAAGCCTGGAAATTATTTGAATAAAGCATCAGTTTTTCTTCCAGGTATAACTTACATTATAAATCTTTTTTAAAAATATGTTTTATATATTATTATTATTTTTTTGTTTTTGTTTTTTTGAATATTTTTATTTGCAATAAAACAAGTAACAACTTATTTAACAATCATAGGAGATAAGTTAATAATAATAAATTACATGTCAAATATGTAATGGATAATATTCACAAAAGAAAATTAAAAAGGTGATACATGTATGAATAACAGATGTATGAAATACAAGGAGCTTGTCATGTTTGACAGCATAAAGGTTGATACAATAATACAATTACAAGACAATAAACAGAAACTGTTTCATTCTGACAGAATGTTACATTGTATCGGTGGGGTGGGCAGGGTCGTAGCAGTGTGTAGTCACATACACGGGGATGCATAGGTATCAGGGTGTAGGGAGTTGTGGGGAGCCCCCATGCTCATGAAGGGTATCAAGGAAATCATGCTTAGTGGTGTAAGTCTTAGTTGCTTTAAATACTTATAGTGATATATCTATTATCAACTGTTGCTAGCATTAAAAAATTGCCGTATATGGCAGCGTCAATAAATAGCTACCACGCGGGAGGTACGAGATCGAGAAACAAAACATAATTATTTTTTTTTAATACTTTTATTTGCAATTAAAACAAGTACATCAACATCAAATTTTTTAACATAATTTTGAACACCAAATGAAAACGAAAGGTTTTGCAAATGTACATAATGAATATTTACATGATGTCATGTATTTGATTATAAAAAATTGCAAAGGATGACAGTAAAAGGGGTGAAGGTCAAATGAAAGTCTCAGAAGTCTTGGTGGGGAGAGAAAAGGAAATTTTTCAGAGTGGGTCAATGGGACAGTGAAGCATGTTTTATATTATTTATTTTTTTATATTTGCGCACTGTTTAACTTATATTGTTTGCACTCAGAATAAACATTTACTTTATTAAAATAAAGTTTTTTAAGTGAGAAAAAAAGTTGCATAACTCCACGTAAATCCCTTTGTTTTTAATATTAATTCAGTATCTTTTACAGAAGGGACACAATTTTTTAATGCAAGGGAAATAACTTAACAAAATAGCTCAAACAAATACGAATCGAACAACTCATAACAAGATGCACCATGTCTATTACTGTTTTACTTATATAATGTATGCAATTATTCAGTTGGCAAACAATTTTGTACTAATTATGGATACAAATAAAACGCAACTTGCACCGTATTTTCACTTATAAGTAATAAACTTTAGCTTTATTTTAAGAATACTTATTTAAGTAGTGTTAAATTTTTTTTTTTAACACGACTACTTTCGTTACATCAAGTTATTTCTTGATCCCTTACGAAAGGGACAAATTAAAATAAATTAAACGGCATCGTTAGGTTAGGTTTGGTGTGGAAAACATACCACTAAACTTAATATTTGTTTTATTAAGAATGATCAAATATATTAAAACAATAGAGTACACTTGTGAATTTGGGGTATTTATGTCGGCTTTAGTATTTTTCTGATATAATCTTATTGAAACGGTATTTGCTGTTGTTATTCTTGTCTTTATGAATTTTACAACAACCTATTTTTGATAAAGAACAAGAAACTAAGTTTGCAGATAGACTTTAATGAGTCAAAAGAGTCCAGTTTTGCATTCTTGCCCAATGTGTATGTATGTATATATGTATGTGTGTGTCTGTGTGTGTGTGTCTGTGTGTGTCTGTGTGTGTATGTGTGTGTCTGTGTGTGTGTATGTGTGTGTCTGTCTGTCTGTCTGTCTGTGTGTGTCTGTATGTGTCTGTGTGTGTGTCTGTGTGTGTGTGTGTGTCTGTGTGTGTGTCTGTGTGTGTGTGTGTGCCTGTCTGTGTGTGTCTGTGTGTGTGTCTGTGTATCTGTGTGTGTGTGTGTGTGTTTAAACATGATGACTTCCGTGTATTTTAATTAAGTGGATACAGTGACATGTCTAGTAGATCACATTCTCATTAGATCGACACATCAAAAAGAAACAAAATATACAGCTAAACGAATTAACAGCTGTGAATATAAAGCGTAAATATGCAAAAACACAATATAAATTATTTTGGTATTTATTTGTTTTAAATTTATAGCATTTAAGGTACTTCGGTATGTGCAAAGAATATGTAGTTGTACAATCAGTAATAAGAGAAAAGGACAATTCTTTGTTATCAAACTCGAGTTATTTGATTGGACTGTGGGCGGCTGTCTTTTAGTACACTTTGACATATTTTTTTTTTCTCAGACTGTTCTTTATTCTTCTTTACAATAAATTCATCATATAGTTCCGGTAAGAGGAAATTACTATAAAATAATTTTTATTATAACAAAGAACACAAACAAATATGATAAGAAGAAGAAAATTGATGTAACAAAAGTGATGCAGATGTTTCAATTATTGCGTTCTTGTGGGTACATTTTGATAGCTGTGTGTGGGGTTTTCTTTGATTCTTTAATTGCGTCGCCCATGAACCTCCGCGTGTATAAGATTTCAAGTAATCTTGTTTGTATAGGTTTGTTGTGTCACTTTTGTTAGTTCTACACTGTAGCCTTTTACTGCATATTCATTATTTTATGCCTGAAATTGTGTACAAAAACAACAAAGCGAACATTTATAAACTAAACAAGACACACGAGTCTGTACACCTCCACTTTAGATGGACACGCTGGTTTAGAAGGGCACGTAGAGACACCAGTTTAAAAAGTTGGATTAAAATGTTTTAAAAGGTTTTAAATATTTGTATTGTATTGTTGCTATACAAACTGAATATAAATAATAAATATATGAACGGCAGTGACCCATTAGCTCCCAACTAAATTCTTACTGCAATACTATCATAACAATCATTTAAAATAAATTGTGTCCCTTTTAGTAAGGGATTCTAATAGAATAGAGAGTGTTTATTGTTTATGTTTATTATTGGATTGACTGAGAGATTTGAGCAATTCAAAATAATTGATAGTAATCTGACGTTCATAGTCACAGTAGATTCTTTCAACACAAAAACAAATTAGTTTAACTTTGAGCTTGTTGGAATTGATGCTGGCTCGTTTCAAATTAAATTGCTAGATTTAAAAACCACACATGTGTGGAGCGGTAAGTTCACAGATCTCAAAAGCAAGTTTGATGATTTGGAGGTCCAGTAAAACATGCACGTTTCACTGTACATCTGGACAGCTTGAAAAACAAAATGCCTCGAGGCCATAATATTGACGCATGGAATAGTCTTGCAGGATGATACAGTAAGGTGAAGAATTTGGCATTTGGAGTGCTGACGATCTTCGGGTCAACATATTTACGCGAGCAAGCGTTTTCTTGCATGAATAAAATACAAAGTATAGAATCCATCTAACAAATGAAAATCTAGAGGCGTGCTTGAAACTGAAAATAAGTTATGAGCCAGGTTTAAACAAACTTTCAAATGGCAAGCAAGGCGAAACTGTTGTAAATAGTATTCAATAATTAAAGTAAAATACTTTGATACTTATTTTATTATTCTAGCGGAGCTAGATAAAATACTTTAATACTTTCTCTGCGAAACATGTGCATGTTTTTATTTGAATAAATATTATTTCATATTTAAAGATATATATATATATATATATATATATATATATATATATATATATATATATATATATATATATATATATACATATAATCCTAATCAAATATCATAACATTGAAATAAAAATGAAAAATGTTAGCGGCTCTTTAAAATCTCGGAAACGTTTTAAATTTATAAACTTTTGGTTATTCTGTCTCTAAATTATGCTGACCCCTGCCCAAGATAAACCTTTGAGTAAACACCACGCCTGCTGCAATAATTTCCAATTTATAATTTAATTTTTAATTTTTTAAATTTTTTTTTAAATTTTTTTTTTTTTTTTCTTTTATTGAATTCAATAAAAGATTTATTATTTTAATTTGTCCCTTTTTAGAGGGAGTCAAATTTTTTAACATCGATATGTCAGATTAAAAAATTAGAATTTATTAAATAAAGTATTTGATTTTAAAATACAGCTAAAGTTTTATTTTTCAGATTTTTAAATATATTTAAAGAGTTATCAAAACAAAATATTAAAATATTACACTGTTTCAGAACGCTTTTATTTTTATATAAATGGTGATTCAATTAATATGTTTGTTTGGCAAATTGTACTAATTACTTATATATTTATTTTTTGTTATCCATTTTGATAAGTTGTTTCCCTTAGTTTGTATACATGACCCCTATTATGTGAATACTACTTTTATCATAGCAGAGCTAGCTAAAACACTTTTTTGTGCGAAATAACTGTGTTTTTATATGAATCAACATTTAAAATAAAATAAATGAAATTTATTTACCTAATCCTTATGAAATACCAAAATATTGGAATATAATAATAGTGGCACTTTATTAACTGGGAAATTTTGAAAATTGTAACCTTTGGCTCTTCGTCTCAAAAGCTTGCCGACCGCTGGGTATAAGACAAGTGCAAAATTGTATCTTTTATAAGGGATTCAGAAATTGAAGAAGAAGAGTGAATTACTCCCGCTATGATTGAGCGTATTTTAACACAACTTAAATAATGATTGTTAAAATAAAGCTAATGTGTCTCTATTCTAAGTAAAAATATGGTACAAGTTGAATTTTATTTTCATCTATAATTTATACAATTTTTTTGCATACTACACAATTGCATACAATTTATAATTAAAACAATAAATAGAGATAGTGGATTTTGTTATGAGTTGTTCGATTCTTATTTGTTTGAGCTATTTTGTTAAGATATTTCCCTTGCTATGCAAAACTATGTCCCTTCTGAAGGGATATAGAATTAATTTTAAATAATGGGATTTTCGCGTATTTGTGCATCGTTTTTTTTTCTAACATATAGAACATTTAACATTTTAAAAAATAAGTAAATGTTTATTCTGAGTGAAAACAATACATAAGATAAAGGTTGAAAAACGCGATATTACTGTAGGACTTTGTGATTTATATAATTTTTTTTTAGCGCAATTTCCATTCTGGAGAATTGCGTTTATTAACCCGTCATTTCTGGATGGATGGATGGATGGATGGATGGATGGATGGATGAATATATGGATGTGTGTCCGCAGGTTTAAGTCGTATCTCCTCCTCAACGAAGCAATATCGATGACTAGTTACAAAAACAATTATGTTAAGGAAGTTACGAGGATGAACATAGGCCATAAAAATTCCGGGTTTCTTTCATGGATTTCCCAGAAAAGCCAAAAAACCTCGAAAAAATGCAGTTTTTGGCCCATATCTCGGCAACCAGACCACTTAGCGACTTGAAACTTGTACCAATCGATTCATGCCATAATTTAAAACAATATTGCCGAAGAAAGTTTTCAAAAATATCCTTTCGTTTGGTCACACAAATTTTTTTTGAATTAATTAAAATTTGGACCGAATTAGTAGGCATTTTATGCAACCACACCACACGCGTCATCACGTTCAATAGCTGCGACATCACGATCGGTAGCTAGGCGCGCAATGGTTTTTAGTCATGTTACTCTATTGTAAATAAAACATGTAAAATACTGAAAAAAAATTTAATAAAAAACGTTTTAATAACTAACCAATGGTTTTACTAACCTTGCTCTTGATTTACGCTACGACAGAGCTATTTTTAGATAACATAAGGAAATTGCGCTAAAATTGTCACTAGACTTTTTTTAATTACTTGTTTTTTTTACTTGTTTTCAATTATTGTTTTATTTTGAAAGTTTACTGAATTAATTCGCTTGAATTTTATAAAATTGTGTATACAAAAGAAGTAAAGCATTATGTAAGTCATAATATTCCTTGTCCGGCAGCAGTAGTAAATTTATTTTAAAAGTTATTTCGCTAGTTTTTACAGCACATATCGTACTTAAAAACAGGTCGTTTATTATTGTAGTAATTCTTCTGCGAAAACACGACAGTAGCGTATTTTCGTTTAGGAAATAAAATCATGGTTTCTAAAGACACAAGCCATCGGTACCCGTTACACGTCAATTATAGGCCTATATATTTTTTATGTTATACTTGTTTGAGAAAAAATATTTTATAAAAAAAGTCATTGGTCAAAACGCAATATGCTTTACTACAAGTTGAACAATACTAGTGAGAAAGCAATGAAATAACTAAATAGTTTTAAAAGCCGACATATTTAATATAAAATAGCCTTCCAATATTTATCATAAAAACCAAATTATATACATAATTAGTCAACACAACACCACATTAATTTAATATTATTTTATACACATACTGATTGAGAGACTTGAATAATTCCATTAAAAACCTTGCTGTTGTTTTTCACTCCAATTTCTTAAATTATTTTTGGCCGCAAAAATGGTATACATTTCCTGATAAATAAATCTATAGATTCAAAGCATATTTAATTGAAATAGTTCATTTCATCATATTCTTAAATTGGATTATACGAGTCTTATTGAAGATGACTTAATTAGGGTGATAGGAGAAATGATCTCAGACAAAATATCTCACAATATCTCAAGATAACTTTACATAAATCCCGACATATTATCAGATAGCATAACTCTAAACCAACCACCAGATAAGCACTCCGCATGTCTGACTAGATAGAGGCACTGACAAGTCGACCCCAACATATTGGCTCAAGACAAAAACTAAATGTCCCACGACAAAATAGCTCACAGCTAAAGTGTTAAGTCAAGAATCTTCTAGATAAACTTACACACGACAACATGACACGTAACATTCAAATTTATTTATTTTGTCCCTGTGTGAGGGATCCAGAAATACCCCAAAACGATAGAGTACGACGTCTAATAAGGTGAAACCAATATCAATATTTAATATTGACATGAAGCTAATGCGTCTAAAGTGTGAGTAAAAACAGATTTAAGTAATAGCTCGATGGAAAGTAAAAAGAAAAAGAAAGCCCGTATATTAGGACTTACGCATGGTAATTATAAACACAAAAAGTAAGGACATCGCGTGCTATATTTGTTATTTGCCTATCTATATATATAATTCTCCTCTTCGAGCCGTTAGAAAACAAGCTGCAAACGCTCTCCCTACCTCCCCACCCCTACATGGTTTTAGTGAGCTGTGTTCACTCTAAATGTTTACAAGCAGAGCCAACGATTTTAAACGTAGGGGGGGGGGGGGGGGGAGGGGGGGGGAAGGATGGGGGGGGGGGTATGGTCCTTAACGAGCTACTTATAGTGTTTTAAAGAAATATTTTCAGTGTCAGCGTTGGTACTGTCGAATTCACAAATTATGAATTATTGAAAATTAGAAACAACTAAATAGCGGCGTATGTTACGCCGCGGGCCGGCTCGTTGTAAATAGTTATTCTTTTATTTCAAAAAATTACATAGTTAATTCCCTTTTAATTGTTTTTTAATGAATTAAAAGGACAAGCAAATCTTAGTCAGAAAAAAAAAAAAAAAACGGTGGCGTCTAATGTTGTTAACCCTTGTCTTCCTAAATTATTTTTTAACTTGTTAAAGAAATTGACTGTTTATTTAAGGATTCTGACGCGAATTTTTTCACAAGGGACGATACTCGTGTCTGTAGACAAGGCTGTTCTAATTTTAGAACAGTTGTCTTTCCTCTCGTTTCTCTATTAGGGAAGACCTATGGGGAAGACACGTGATACTTCTTTTAAAATGTAAACAACCGTGCACGTGGTACACTTAAAATAAACCCCGCTGCGAAAATGACAATGGCCTGGTGACACTTTTTGGAAAACACGCTTTCATGTAAATAAAATAAGGGTCGCTTTTGTTGTCGCCATGATAATGTATACCTATAAGTTCTCTCCGCCTTTACCGACCTAGTATGAATTTCGCGCGCGCGCGCATGTGTGTGTGTGTGTGTGTGTGTGTGTGTGTACATGTATCTCAAAAAAGTGTATCATGTCAACACCTGGGTAACAAGTCATAGTCAAAAAGGCCTAATTCATTACAGACCTATAGGAAATCCCTCTTTACATGTGCTTACGTTAGGGGGAGTAAACTCGTTTGAATCAAAAAATGTATTTAAATATATAGAGTTATAGAACCTTAAAGTTAACAGATGATGAAAAAAATAAAAAATTAAAATTAAAATCCACCTCACTTAGGTGGTGGAATCTTTTACTATATATCGTTTAATCCTACTCCTGTCCCCCTTCACCGATCTGCTCACCCCTTCACCTACGTGCTCACCCTTCAATCACCTGTTCACACCGTCACCCGCCTGCTTACACCCCTCACCCATGTTACTATAAGCGACTATGTATTGAACATTTGTTAAATTTATCTGGCTCAGGGTGGTCAAATGGTGGTCAGATCAAAAGAAAATCGGAACGGTCATAAAAAACTTAATTACTTTTCCAGACTTGTAAAAAAACATGTCTACCCCCGCATACCTTACGTACCAACGCACTAAGTCGCCCTGTCGCCCGTTAAAAAAACACGAACCTACCGAGACTTCGTTTCGTCTCAAAACCTGATTTAACGGTGGTTGAAAAAAAATTCCAACCCTTAAATATATATTTTGTTTTCGCTGACCCTCGCTATAAGCGAATAGTTACAACCATTAATCTTTCATACATAGCAAGGGACGGTTCGTAGGACATGTGGAAACAAAATTTTTTAATTTGATCAAAGAATGACCGGGCGTACGATATGTGAACATAGTTCGTGGACAGCTGTAATCTAATGAAAAAAGCCGAGAGCCGTGACTAATTACAGCACCAGCTGTTACGTGATGGCTTCCCACTCTAGTAACCGAGCGGGAAAAAATCAATTAAAGTGGTACAGCTGTTACCACACTTAACGCGGAGACGCGCTTAATGGACCTCATTAAACACCGGACCCTACGGTGTTCGCTTCGCGAACCCACATAAAGCATCATAACCTGTCAAACCGAGCGGGGGAAACTCGGTGATGCATAACAAAAATTTAATTAGGTGGGACATCATGCTGTGATGGGCCTGGAGCTGCGATCAATACATTCCTATTAAAAAACGCGCAGCGCGTGTCAACAAATGAAAGTTTCGCGGATCGATATGTAACAGGTGTCGCATGTTGGGCACGCTGACAAGCGCTTAATGGCTTCGCTTAATTACCTGCAGTGATCGCTTCAGTGAACCCGCTATTAAGCAACCACGGGCCGTGCAGGGGAGGTTCACGGGCTATGTTTGTATACTTTAGCGTTGTGGTGGAGACTTTAACCTGTTTTTTGTACACGGTCGTTGAGTTGGAGAATATAAAAATTAAAATGAAACTAATTAAAATGAATTAAACCAAACAAATAATCAACAAGTAAACAAATAAACAAATATAAAATTTAAAAATAATAATTTAAAAAATTTAAAAATTAAAATCAAATTACGTAACTCGTCAATAAAAATAATTAAACAAGTAAACAAATAAACAAATTAAATACAAACAAATAATCAAATTACGTACTAATTAATAAAAATTTAAAATTTAAAAATGTAATAAATAAAAATCAAATTAATTAAACTTATTAAAAATAAACAAAACACTAACAAAGTAATTAAAAACAAAATAAAAATAATTAAAAAGTAAACAAATAATCAAATTACGTAACTCGTTAATAAAAAATTACACAATATAAACAAAGTAATTAAACAATTTAAATCAAACAAATTAAACAATTACGTAATAAAAACACATTAAAATTACGTAACTAGGTCAAAAATTAATTAAAATTTAAACAATTCATTAAAACTCATTAAAAACGCATTAAAATTACGTAACTAGGTCAGTGATGACGTCACAATGTGACTGATTACGTCACAAGGTCAATGATTACGTCACAAGGTCACCAAAAGGTGACCTACTTCCCCACCACCTCCGCCAACGCCAGTTGGCGTAGTATTTTACTATATGTCTTTGCTCCTGCAGCGCATCCACCTCACCATCCCGATGCGCCAGGCTGGGAGTATTTTGCTATATGTCTTTGCGCCTGGCTGCGGCAGGCTGCGCCTGCGCCTCCGAGTATTTTACTATATAACCTTTGCGCCTTCCCACATCCACCTGCGCCAAAAATACTAACCAAAAGTGACCTAATATACTACTGACGGGTAGAAATCGTGTTGAGGTTAGGTTTATGAATATGGTCCGTGTTGACTTAAGTGACGGCTATTAGGGGCAGATAATTTAGTTTGAAACGATTTTAAACTTAGGGGAGGTAACTAAGAGGAGGCTGCTTTCACGGGAGGGGGGGGGGGGTAGGGGTTGGGGGAAAGGAGGGGGTGGGGTTATCGTCCTTAACGACCTACTGATAGTGTTTTAAAGCAAATATTTTCAGTGACAGCATTTGTACTGTCGAATTCACAAATTATGAATTACTGAAAAGTAGAAAATAAAACAACTAAATAGTGGCGTATGAAAGCATACGCCGCGGGTCGGCTCGTAGGCTATATATCTATATATATAATTCTCTTCTAGGAGACGTTAGAAAACAAGCTGTAAACGCGCTCCCTACCTTCCCACCCCTACATGGTCTTAGTGAGCTGTGGTTCACTCTAAATGTTTACAAGCAGAGCCGGGTTATGTAACGACTATTAGGGGTAGATAATTTAGTTTGAAACGATTTTAAACGTAGGGGGGAGGGGCGGTTATGATCATTAACGAGCTACTGATAGTGTTTTAAAGAAATGTTTTCAGTGGCAGCGTTGGTACTGTCTAATTCACAAATTATGAATTACTGAGAAGTAGAAAAAACAACAACTAAATAGCGGCGTATGTTATGCCGCGGGCCGGCTCGTATATATATAATTCTCTTCATGGAGACCATAGAAAACACGCAGCTTAGCCACCACCCACATCCCCACCTTTCAGGTGAGCTGTAGTTCACCCGAATATTTACAATAGTACAGCCGGTTCGGTTCAACTACGTGACGGCTATTAGGGGCAGATAATTTAGTTTTTAAACGATTTGAAACTAAGGGGAGATAATACGTTCTGCTTGATATTTTCATTGTCGTCTGTAAACGGCTGCTTTCACTGGGCGGGTTGGGGCGGGATGGGGTGGGGTGAGGGAGGCAAGGGGGTGGTATAGTGTCGAATTCACAAATTATGAAATGCTGACAAGTAGAAAATAAAACAACTAAATAGCAGTGGCGTAGCGACCCTTCCCGGCGCCCGGGGCGAACTTTCAGTTTGGCGCCCCCCCATATATATATATATATATATATATATATATATATATATATATATATATATATATATATATATATATATATATATATATATATATATATATATGTGTGTGTGTGTGTGTGTGTGTATGTGTGTGCGACAGTCCGGAAAAAAATACGCTGTATGATTGTAGTTCCCTAAAACTTTACTCGATGCCAATTAAATTCCCCTTAAGATGCATTATCCTTTAAAAAATGATGATTAGTAATGTCAGAAAAAAAAATTGTAGCAGTTGCTAATTCGTTTAGGACAGTCTTTTTTGTTTGTTTTATCTTTGGAACAGTCTCTTTTATGATATAGTACATACTTGGATTATACGTTAGTTAGATTAAGGTCATACAATTAACATATAATAGCAACTTATTGTTCACATCGGAATACGATATGGGTAGTCTGTTGACTGGATGATTGTATAATGAAACAAGCTAGAGGAAACTAACTGGAATCCAACGGACACAAGAGCTCGAAGTCTTGGATTCATCAGATGTGCGCTGCCTTCTCGCTCACAGTCAACAACGAATTCAGAATTAATTGTACTAGATGAAGAAGCTGTAATAAGCTGTAATAATATTATTAAACCAATTTTTTTCTCATGATAATCATAACAAAGCCTTTTCACATTTCTATAACTTCTAATGTCAAACTCTCAATGTAACAACTTACACATCACCGTTAGCCTCATATTTGTTGAATTGTGAAAGGCGATACACACGAAGCTCCTTGCAGGCATATCTTCGGGGAGGACCTCACCCCCCCTCCCCCGCCCATCCCCCCGCCGAAGAACATCTACCGCCCCCGAACGAAATATAATGTATATAGAAAGTATATATGTTTAACAGTGTTAGCGCCCACCCCCCAAAAAAAGTCGAATTGTAACTCGACATACTATGATGAGTTTAATTTAAGAAAAGCGCCGGCTAGTACGAGTATATTATCACTTTCCAGTTGTTAGAAAAAATAAATGTTTAATTGCAAGGGAAATAACCAAATTAAATATTTAAAACAAATACAAAATCAGAAAAACAAAATGTACTAAAGTTATTTCAGACCTTTAAAGATACGTTAAATACTGCAAAATAATCAGCTATGTCTACTAACACTAGATGTATTCAAAATGCAAATTACATCTTATTTTCATATAGCGACTAGAAACATTAACTTTATTGTAACAAAACTTCTTTTAGTATTGTTAAAAGCACGCATTACCATACAGTGGATCACGGGGTTTTAAACTTTATTTCTGGATCCCTTGCATAAGGGACAAAATCAAATTAAAATTATAGTTAGTGTAGTTTTTATAAGTATAGATTTAGTTGGGCCCAGAGGTATAATGGGTCATTAAGATACCATTATTATACTGAACCGAATGGGTCGCTGTCGTTCACGTATGCAGCATACATATTCGGCTTGTACAGTAAAAATACAATACATATATTTAACGTTAACAAAAATAAAATACATAAAATATACCTTTATTTCCAGAGAAATTTAATCACTTGCAAAAAGTATTATGTGATATGTTGTCTGTAATGTAAAAGAACCGCCAGACATGGCTGTCATTTATCTCCTATTTCCTTACATACCCAGGTTTAAACCACTCTAATTATATCTATCACAGGCACAGGTAAGATTTAAATCTACGGAATGGATGAAATAGACATCAAAACACACAAAAGAAAAAAAAAAGTTGCATGCGTATATACGGACTAACTAAAAGAATATTATATTTGCTATTACGGCTCTTATAATTTTTTTATCTTTTTAACTGAAATAATTATTATTCAAAATTACACTGCTTAAACAAAATAAAAGATATTTTCATATTATATTTCATTTCGTTTTCATTTAAATGTATTATTTTCGTTAATAACATGTCTCCCATATTTTACACATCTAAAAGATTAACTTAGTCGAGCGAGTATTTTATGTTAAGTCCACTGCCCTAGTGACAACACTATGTTACCTATATGTACCCTTCCTTCATTTCCCGAACTGAAAACAATACTCTCGACAATCTATTCTCGACGATCAAATTAAATACTCGATATTTACAAAACACGAGTACTGAACTCACGATTACTTAAAACACGATTCAACTATCCGATTCTGTCTACCTGATACTCTTAGCTCATAATTATTCATACGTCGATTACTATAAAAAAAAAACCTTTCATATAAAATAAACGATCAAATTGTTTTATAAAATTACCTACAATATTTTCTCTTGAATCGGAAACCATAGCGGTCTGTGTGTAACCAGTTACTTGAGTTCAGTGTGTAGCCGCCAATCTAGGTTTTTATTTTCTAAATCTAAAGGACTAAAAATGACAAACTACTAGAAGGATGTATGATTTTTTAATATTTTTAGGTCCATCTTTCAGTATCCTGCTTTGCTAATTCTTTAATCTATTCTGGCCTCAACCCATACGACCAAGTACCAGATGCAATAACCATTACCTCCCCTGTATGTATAAAACATACACATAATAAGGGAGAGAAGTAATACAAATTGAGAAAATTAACATTAAAATAACAACATGTACACGCACAAAAAGTGAACGGTAATTAATTAATTTTTTCTCTAAGTTACATCTACAAATGCACTTTTGTATTCAGAATTGTAAATTATATTATTTTTACGTAAACGAAATTTTAATATATATGTTTAACTCACAATACAAACGCGCAGACTTTATTACACATTTTTTACACTATTTGTGTTACATTTGCTGAACTAGCGCTATTGTTATTCGTATGAATTCTGTTATTTTGATCCCAGGAATGGGACAACTAATTTAAATATCAAGTGCAAGTGTATGGTTCCACTCTCCACTTCTCTCATTCTGTGTCTGTATTTGTATCTTGGATAGCTCGCTATACCCGAATGTTTATGTCAGCAGTTTATCCACGATATATTAGTGTGAGTACTGTTGGCTAGTTTGTAGAAGTAAAAAGCCCTTATTGTACATCATTGTATTGAAGTTGAAATATATGATAGTTGATGTTAAAAATAATATGTTATCCCATTTCATGATATGAAAACATTATGCGTGATAGTTGAAAGTGTCAATTATTGCTATATTACTCTGAAATCAGACACGCTGATTTTATTTAAGTTTCAAAGTATAAGTTATGTTTACCCCCTGTTATTAGAGCGAGAAGTTGACAAAGCCAACAGTAAAATGTTAAACTGATAAAGAAATACATCCTTGTCTCGTGCAACCAAAACTACAACAACCTCCATAAACCTTTGTCAGAAGCCACCTCATCGTGGCCCATAGGTTGAGAGCTATACTGCTTATGGCCGCCCATGTTGTGGCCCAATGTGTTTGGGCCATTATGTCGTGGCCCATAGGTTGAGAGCTATACTGCTTATGGCCGCCCATGTTGTGGCCCAATGTGTTTGGGCCATTTTGTCGAGTCAGGCATGTCAAGTGGCCAGGGTATTGTCAACATAATATCTTGATTTCACAGCGTGGTAAAAATAACTATTAAGGCCTTATTGAAAACACATAGTTCGTTAGTGAGAGTGATTCAGCTATGGCGAGCCGATGGTTGAAATTATTCAGTCCCATACAGTATGTCGGGTAAATCGTCTATTAATGATATGTCCGTAAGTTGTAAAAACGAACAATCGTATCCTTTTTTTTTTCATTCTGATCAATGTCCTTCCACATCTTTCGTTTTAACAAAACTAAAAGTATCTGCATAGGCGATTAATTAAAGTAATTAATACAATAAATATATGATGAGATGGGATGACCTATTACAATTTATATTCGATAATGCTTTTTGAGAAGAATTGTTTCATCAGTAAAGGGAAAGAAACAATACTTTTTTTGGCTTTCGTGGTATATCCACTTTTGTTTCCCTTTGACCACAAGACTGAAGAAGTCAAATTGAGGATGAAAGAAAAGTCTGATAGTTAACATCACAAGGGGTTGTGCAAGGAAACCAAAGTGGCCTTCTTTAGCCAAAGGCTATTTGTAACTAAATAAATAAATAAATAAATAAATAAATAAATAAATAAATAAATAAATAAATAAATAAATAAATAAATAAATAAATAAATAAATAAATAAATAAATAAATAAATAAATAAATAAATAAATAAATAAATAAATAAATAAATAAATAAATAAATAAATAAATAAATAAATAAATAAATAAATAAATAAATAAATAAATAAATAAATAAATAAATAAATAAATAAATAAATAAATAAATAAATAAATAAATAAATAAATAAATAAATAAATAAATAAATAAATAAATAAATAAATAAATAAATAAATAAATAAATAAATAAATAAATAAATAAATAAATATATATGTATATATATATATATATATATATATATATATATATATATATTATATATATATATATATATATAATAAGAGTTAACCTGGTATTTTCTAAATATTCTGTGGTCGAGAAACACATAAACTCTACTTTATCTTCACGATGTACTTTCTTGTCTAAAAGGAGAACGTAATTACGAGAATGTTCTTTTTACTTTATATTATTGGTGGTGACCTAAGAGTAGTGGATTGCCTCCTCTGGTATTAAAAAAAAAAATAACTTACATCTCAGAGGAAATTACTTTCTTAAAAGTGCTATTTAAACGTCTGAAAAATAATGTATTTGTAAATAACTTAAACGATATGTTAGTTTTATTCAAAAATAAAAATAAATTTGTTTTTAAAATTTAATAAGGAGAATGACTACATACATTTTTTAAATGTATAGAAATAATTTAAAACATGGTTTTATACTGAATATAGACACATGAGTTTTATTTATTTTTTATAAATTCATTCACTTAAGAGTCTGTTACATCCGTGTCATATCTGAGAAAGTTTAGAGCGTGTAATTTTGTCTCCCATGCTAATGGGGCAACTACTCAAATTAAATTGTAGATTCAAGAAGACACGGTCATGTACGGTAGATATGTGACGAAGTTTAATACTACGGAGATAGAAGGTTCAATGTTATTCAAGATTTCGACTTTTAGTTCTAACCTAAATTGTTGTTGAATATGATTAGAAAACAGTCTATATATATATAGTTGAACTTTCCGCTAAAAAATGACAATAGAATAGAACTAGTTTATCCACATTTTATATATAAGATTATTTAAACTAAGCTGTGACTATTACAGTTCATAACTTGTGTACAGTGTTTTTCATTAATAATTATCCAGGATACTCATATTTTTTATTTTATTTTGTGAATGTATCAAACCTTTTTTTTTTACCTTTTTTTATAGACATCCCGTTTACGTGTTTAAAATAATTCACAAAATATTTTACGTTGAATATTTTCCGAGATCGGTCTCATACAATCAGTCCTGTTTGTAACACACAGTAACAAGTAGTTATATTGTTATAGTTGAGTTATTCTGATTTTCTTTATTAACCCCCCCCCCCCCCCCACCATCAACATAATAACCACTAATAACATCGAGCAGAAAACAGTGGCTACTATAGCGAACTAAACTCTACTAACCTGGTATTAGGAAGTTACTACACTGAGACCACGTGACCACACCCCTATTATACCCGTACAATAAAAGAACAAACAGGAGAGGTCAACGTGACAACAGACATCACATAACACGAGGGTTGAACATGAACAATACAGACGGGTAACATATAACACGAGGGTTGAACATGAACAATACAGACAGGTAACATATAACACGAGGGTTGAACATGAACAATACAGACAGGTAACACATAACACGAGGGTTGAACATGAACAATACAGACAGGTAACAAATAACACGAGGGTTGAACATGAAAAATACGAACGGGTAACATATAACACGAGGGTTTTACATGAACAATACGGACAGGTAACATCGTATGATGAAAATGTATCCACCCATACTATTCACTACAAGAATACATTAATCCACAAATTCAAGAAAACAGCGGCATCTAATCACTCCAGATTATCCTACAATACTCGCACTATATAATATGGACTGACTGCTAGCATAAATATTGGAGTACAGTGATTAGTTCACATTTAACGTTATTTATTTCAGATCAAAGACGAAATTTATTTACCTAATCCTTATTACATACCAAAATATTGGAATATAATGTTATTAGCTCTCTAAAAACTGAGAAATTTTGTAAATTGTAACTTTTGGCTCTTCGTATCAAAGGGTTGCCGACCGCTGGGCTAAGATCAGAGCAGATTTGTCCCTTTTGTAAGGGATCCAGAAATAATACAATTACAAGCTTTCAAGCAAACAGTTTAACATATTTAAACACAGTTTAATAAATAATGATTCTTAAAATAAAGCTAATGTGTCTCTATTTTGAGTGAAAATATGGTTCAAGTTGTGTTTTATTTTTTTCTATATCTAGTACAAAATTGTTTGCATAATGTACAATTTGCATACTTTTATAATTAAAACAGTAAGTAGAGATGGTGTATTTTGTAATGGTTTGTTCGATTCGTATTTAATTGAGCTATTTTGTTAAGTTATTTCCCTTGCATTGTAAAATTGTGTTCCTTCTGTAAGAGATATAGATTTAATTGATAAAGGGATGTTCGTGAAGTTATGCATCGTTTTTTCTAAACTTAAAGAGCATTTAACATTAAAAAAGTAAATGGTTATCCTGATTGAAAACGATTTTAAAAGTCATTTGGCTAGTTATTAAAAGCACATATCGTACTTGAAAACGGGTCGTTTATTATCGTAACAATTTTCATGCGAAAACACGACAGTAGCGCATTTTTGTTTAGGGAAAGGTTTAGGTGTACACCAGGGTTCGGCAACCCTTTGAGACGGAAGAGCCAAAATATGCAATTTACAAAATTTACCAGTTTGTTAAGAGCCACTAAATTTGTTTTTCAATATGTAGGATTAGGTATATATATATATATATATATATATATATATATATATATATATATATATATATATATATATATATATATATATATATATATACATATATATATATATAAATTAATATCTTTAAATATGAAATAATATTTATTAATATTTTTAAAAAAAATACACATGTATAACACAAAGGGTATTATAGTATTTTAGCTAGCTCAGCTAGAATAATAAAATTAGTAATCAAATAATATTAGTCAGATCAATTGAAGCATTGACCTTGCATGCCGTTTGAAAGTTTGTTTAAGTATTAAGCACGCTTCTAGTTTTATTTTTATACATTAAAACCAATAACAACAGTAAGCAACATTATTCACTGTGAACGGCAATATTACCCCGAAATCAGACACGTTGATTTTATTGAAGTTTCAATTTATAAATAATGTTTACTCATGTTATTAGAGCCAGAAGATGACAAATCCAACAGTAAAATATTGCATCAAATCTATAAATGGGACAATGATTTGATAAAGAAATACATTTAGGAGCCACCTTGTAAAGTTCAACCCAAACTACAACAACCCGCTACAACCCGTTCTCAGAGGTCACATCATCGTGGCCCATAGGTTGAGATCTATGCTGTCCTTGGCCACCCGTGTTGTGGCCCAATGTGTTTGGGCCATCATGTCGTGTCAGACATGTCAAGTGGCCAGTGAACAAAACTAATATCTTTAAAATGTTGAAAGTCAATAATAGCGATGTGCTAATCTTTAGTCAGTGATTAACACAGAAGGTTGTAGCAATGTTTTCTCTAATATCAGCTCAATCCTTCTAGAAGTCATCCTCCCCAACAATTCATGAGCTTTCAATTTTAGTTGAATGCATTTTGGAACTTCAATTAAAATCTACGTGTGTATAAGTTTTTTTTTTGCTTAGATGCGATCCACCCACCCCCTCCTCCAAGCGTGTAACGCTACAATGTCTGGTTATATTTAATTTGACAATAAGATATTTGTTTGTGAACTTTATTTAATTAAAAAAAAGCAAGAACATTTGGGAAAAGTAAATTAATCTTTTAAAAAAATTGATATATTCTGAAAAGTTCATAGCTAATTAAAACGCAGTACAAATTTCATTGGAAAAGTAGTAATATAATACGATGTTATTTTTTATGTTTCAAAATTTTAATTTAGATAATTTTATATAAATCACACTTTTATGCAATATCGATCGCTTCAACCTTTATCTTATATATCGTTTTCACTCAAAATAAACATTTACTTTATTAAAAAATAACTACACGAAAATCCCTTTTTTAATATTAACTAGAATACCCGTCATCCGTTGGATAACTGTGGGTTTCGGGGGTCATCCATCAAAAAACATCACGTCTGTCACTCAGAGGCATAGCGACCCTTCCCGGCGCCCGGGGACAAAATTTTCGATTTGAACCCCCCCCCCCCCGCAAGATTTCGATTAGCAACCCCCCCCCTCAAACTTTTGATGTGCACCCCCCCCCCCCCACTCAAACTTTTGATTTTCACCCCCCTCAACCTTTCAATTTATTTTTCCAAACCATTTTGGCGCCCCAACATATGTCCCCCCCCCCGCCCCCCCCCTCCACCTCCCCTCCCCCCCCCGCCTCCCCTCCCCTCCCCCTCCCGCCCCCCGCTCCTCGCTACGCTACTGCAGTGTCACTTATCGTCACAAAAAACAGACCCCACATTCAAAAATATGTTTCTTATCTTTTAAAAACACCGAAAACACCGATTTCGGACTATCCCTTCATATACTGACGTCACAGGTGACCTACTCAACTCTACTTCACCTGCCCAGTGTCCCGCCAAGTCTCAGACAACATGTTTTTATCGTTTAAAAAACGATTCCAGCCGAGCATGTCTCTGACCACACTATCCTTTCATATGCTTAGGACAAAGAAACAGATGAACTCTACTTCACCTGCCCTGTATCCTGCCAAGTTCAGATAGGCAATTTTATCATTCACATAAAAAAAAAATTGAAAAAAAAAATATCATTGACATATTGGTCTAGAACCTGTGCCACCCGCATGAGAGCCGGCTACACTACCAACTTAGCTATTTACTCGTGACATCACAAGTGAATTTTTAAACTATACTTTGAGTCTCCTTATGCAACTTGATTTACGCGCATAGATCTAGATCTAAGTCTAGTAGTTGTAACTTTCAAATTAAATTTTATCTTAAATTAGCCAAACAAAGATTTATATAAAATAATTAAGGCCTGAAATAGATTCTAGATGTATTAAGGCCTGAAATAGATTCTAGATGTAGAATTTACATTAAGTCTAGATCTAGAATTTACATTGAGTCTAGTGACCTAGATCTAGGCTAGATTCATAACTTTCCTTCGACAGCTGATCTTTAGATCTAGAGAAATTTATTGTAAAACTAAATGTAAAAAGACAGTTTAAAATTGATATAAGTGTTGGAACGTAATAAATACAGCAAACGGACGCATTGTTAAAGTTAAAGCCGAAAATTAGCTTTAGAACGCGTTAAACATTGGAATGGGAACACAATCTTCTTCGATAGGCTGCTATTATCGATGTAAAAAAATAAACACATCATGTGACGTCACTGTTTCCGTCGAGTCTAGTGGCTTTTCAAATCCTTTTAAAAAATTGTGGTTAATATACGTATGAATAAATCAATAAATTAATTAACGTCTTTAAATAAATGTGTGATTAACAATCTGTCTGCATTAAAAAATTATTCTCTACCTACATACTATTTTACAGCTCTCCAGATAGAGTATAACATATCACATCACTCGATCGGACAAACAAAAAAAACAAAAAAATAAATATTCAAACATGTAAACAAATTTGACTTTTAGTAGTATATAGATAGATAGATTATGTACCCCTTACAGAATGGACACAATTTTTAAATACAAGGGAAATAACACAATAGCTCAAACAAATACGAATTGAACAACTCATAACAAAATGCACAATTGTTGATAACTGTTTTACTTATAAAATGTATGCAATTATTTTGTAAGCAAAAAATTGTGTACTAGTTATGGATAAAATAAAATACAACTTGTACCATATTTTCACTTATAATTAATAAACATTAGCTTTATTTTAAGAATAATTATTAAAGTAGTGTTAAAATTTGATTTATCACAAGTTAGTTATTTCTATTTTGTTTATTTCTGGATCCCTTACGTAAGGGACACATTAAAATAAAATAACCGGCATCGCTAGGTTTGTGTGGAAAACATACCACTAAACATTTTATTTGTTTTATTAAGCTTGATCAAAAATATTAAAACAATAGAGTACACTTGTGTATTTTGGGTATTTAGTGACTTCAGCATTTTCTGACAGTATCTTTTAGAAACGGTATTTGCTCTTGTCTTTATTCTTTATGAATTTTACAACAACCTATTTGCGGTAATGAACAAGAAACTAAGTTTAAAGTCAAAAGAGTCAATTTTTGCATTCTTGCCCAATGTGTATGTATCTGTGTGTGCGTGTGTATGTGTGTGTGTGTTTAAACATGATGAATTCCGTGAGTTTTAATTATATATTTAATTATACATATATAAAGAAATGCGTGGGTCACTTTAGTATCTATTGGATACCTTTACTTATGTTAAGGAAGACACCCACGCTTTTCTTTATAGTAATTTAAATAGTAGTGTCTAATATTTAGGGAGAGACCCACGCTTTTCTTTATAGTTATTTAAATAATAGTGCATAATTTATTTTCTACTTTTGAGTGCATTATTACATAAAAGCTTGTAATTAAAACGTTTTTTTATGATTTTTTTTTCATCAAGACCCGATTTGGGAAAGCTGCAACAGCTAACACAAAAAGTTAAATTTTCCCTTAGGCTTAGCCTGGACAAAATGTATTACTTCCCCTTTGTATTTGGGAAAAACCAGATAAGGGATACAACTTATAAAAATTGATAATTAAAAATAAATGAATAAATAACTAGTAAAATTTGCCTGACATATATATTAATTAAATAATTATTTATGAACACATTTATAGAAAACTGGAATAATGCAATTTTAAATATGTTTTTGTAAACAGATTGAATATTTTATACAACTTTAAATAGTAACAACTTTAGCTTTATTTTAAGACTAAATTTATTTTTAGGGTAATTCTTTATTAGAACGAATACAGACATAATACGAACAGAGACACATTTTGGCTCCCTTTAAAAAGGGACAAATTAAACTAATAAATCGGTATCGTTGGGTTTGTTGTGAGGCGACGTGTAATAATTTTATTTTTATGAAGCCATTTTATTCTCAAGTCTGTACTAAGTCAATTTATGTAGAAAAACATGAATGTCATTAGGCAAGAGCTGCCACCTATATTATATGTTTAATTAAGCTTGATTAAAAATATTGTTTAAATGTACAAATAATGTGTCTATGTATGGTATGGTAGGTAGTACGGTTTTAGATAACAAACATTGGGTTCATAGAGTACACTTGTGTATGTTGGGTATCAATGTCGATTTCAGCATTTTTCTGTCATTATCTTAAAGAAAGGATATTTACTCGTGTCTTTCGTCTTTATCAATTTTACGATTATAGCCAATGAAAAAGAAACTAAGTTTGACGATGGAATGTAATGAATCAAAACGGCCCAGTTTTGCATTCTTACCCCTTATGTGTGTATTTCTGTATGTATGTGTTTTTAAACATGATGACTTTTTACTTAAGTGGACACATGGACATGTCTAGTAGATCACATTTTCATTAGAACGATACATCAATAAAAAATACAGCGAAACTAATTAGAAGCCGAAAATACAAAGCTTACAGATGCAACAACATATTATAAATTTTACTTTTGTATTTATTTGTTTTACATTGATATCATTTAAGGTACTTTGGTATATACAACGAATATGTAGTTGGACAATCAGTAATGGAAGAAAATCACAATTTTGCGTTATCAAACTCGAGTTGTTTGATTGGTCTGTAGGCGGGATGGGTGCGTCACATGCGTCAAATATAAGTGCCTCAACTCGCGACATTTCTTTTAGAACTGTGCACTTGTGAAGTGTAACTTGCATCCTTTTCTTAACCTCTAACTCTTCCAACTTGCTCTTGAGTTTTGTGAATTTACAATCCCACAAATATTTGGTTTTCAAATCCAGCGATTGCATTTGAAGCGAACCAACATCAATTCCAAATGGTTCAATGCTTATCTCATTTGTTTTTGTGTTGAGATGATTTACTATGAACGCCATCAGTATTCAAATTATCAAATCTCTCAGCGAAAAATTCCTTCTTTTTGGTGATATTAATGCTGAAGTGCTTTATGTTCACAGTAGCTTTGGTTTCTTCACGATATTAGTTTTCAGATTTTTTCCCTGTCTTCAACAAAAACAAGTAAATTTTTTTCGAAACAATCGATGTTTTCTAGCAAATGATAGCCACCATGATGTTGAATGTTTTCAATTTTGGATGGACACTTTAATAGTAAGTACATTGAAATAAAGAATAACTAAATGTTCTAAAAGAATAGCGTGTATTGTTTATATTTATTATTATATCGTTCGTTATTATATGGTTGCAGAATGATATTTTATATGAGTTTAGAAAATAAAATAATATTATTATTAATATTTGCGTATGGGAACTCGAAAGCCGCATCTTGGCATCAAAGGAGCCGCATGCTGCCGACCCCTAACATACACTTATCAAAAGTACTTTTGTCCCTTTTTAGGGGATGCAGAAATATCCAAGAACAGATAATGATAAACGTATTGATCTATGTGGTTAAGAAAATTTTAACACTTCTTAAATTATAATTCTAAAAATAAAGCCAATGTGTCCTTATTTCTAAGTGAAAGTATGATATAAGTTGTATTTTCTTTTTATCACTAACTATTACACAAGTATTTGCTTATTGAATAATTGCATACATGGTGTTAGTAAATGAGTAAAAGAAATGGTGCATTTTGTTAAGAGTTGTTCGATTTGTTTTTCTTTTGAGTTACTATGTAAAGTTATTTCCCTTGCATTTAAAAATTGTGTCCCTTCTGTAAAGGATACAGAATTATATTTTTAAAAATGGTCGTTTAGTCATGCATCGTTTTCTCTTAATTAAAGAACTTTTTTTCAATAATGTAAATGTTTATTCTGAGTGAAAACAGTATAAAAGAAATAGGTTGAAAAAATCGATATTACAGTATGATATTGTGATTTATATAAAATTATGTAAATTAAAATTATGAATTATAAAAAACCCACATTGTATTAAATTACTACTTCACAAATGAGGTCAATACAGTGTTTTAATTAGTATCCCCCCCCCCCCACACACACATTTTTGAAGATAAACGATTTTAGAAAAAAAAAAAACGCATAATTTACGTTTCCCACATTTTTCTTGCAAATTTGAAACCATATAAATTTCACAAACGAATATCTTATTGTCTTAAAGATTGTGGCTTTCAAATTTACTTTGACCATACATGGTAGCGTTACACGTTTGAAGTTGGGGGTGGGATTGATCGCACTAAAGCAAAACAAAATACAAAAAAAAACATACATACATCCATTTTACTTGAAGTTAAAAATAGATTCAACTAAAAGTAAAAACTTACGAAATGGGGTGTGTGTGTGGGGGGGGGGGGGGGGGTGATGACTTGCTTTATTAACATGTGTAAACATTACTTACAAGATAAATGTTCATTGATGGAGAAACAAAACATGTACTAGTTTAATAGTTTGTCTTTTTCCCCAAACCAAAACCAAAACCAAAATCACCAGTTTAATTTCAAATTTAACCGTGTGTCCGCTATTCAGTTGTTTTATTTACTACTTTTTCAGTAATTCATAATTTGTGAATTCGACACTACCAATGCGACGACTGAAAATATTTTGCTTTAAAACACTATCAGTAGCTCGTGAAGGACGATTATCCCCACCCTCCCTTTCCCTTGTAGGGAGAATTCAACCAACAATCCCTGATTTTCAAGACAGCGCTATAAGGTGTTAATTATTTGTATTAAAACTGCTAATCCGACGATTAACGCAGTAATCGATTGTAATTAATTGGCAGCCCAGGTTTGTGATGGTAGATTATGGAGGAGTTCGTGAGGTTAACGGATGAAGTTATAGAAATCACGACAGGAAAAAAAGGACATACATAGGACCAAACCACTAAAGTATAAATAAACATATACCCCCCATATATATATATATATATATATATATATATATATATATATATATATATATATATATATATATATATATATATATATATATATATATATATAGTATCTGGATCGTGATTTTCTGCCCTTCTTGCGGCCACTACGGCCATACAGCTCTCGTCTGAGTTCCCTTGAGATGGGCTTCAGATGCATACAGTTATAAAACCCACCTCTTGTGCATTCACCCATTTCATACTGCCAAACCCTCGGGCAGATGAGGCTCGTTAGCTGGGGACAGCCACTCTTCTAGGAGAGACAACTCCAAAATTAAACAACTGCTGCCTTGTAGTTAGTTCTTGGTTGGACAAAGGCTATGGAAGCAAATCCAAAAAGAAAAGCAGGCTGAAATCGGAGTCAATGGCCTCAATGGCGCATAACCAGTTGACACGTAACGCTTAATTGTGTTTGAGGCGTGGTCGAGTCGGCAAAAAGCTCATGGTTGATAAATTCGAACAAAGTCTCGAGTTCAAAACCACTGGTCGATAAATCTCGGTCCCCTTCAACACTAATAATTAAGAACGAAGAAGAAGAAGAAGATACTGCCTACAGCAAGCCTCTCTAAAATCTGTGGCTGGAGAAAGCTCACAGTGAATTGGTCTCTGGTTGAACCAGCGGTTGTTCAGCTCACCTACTGCCTTTTCTGCATCCTCTTCTTTGTGGAAACGAACATAGACATTACCAACAAGATGATCCCCTAAATTGTCACAGACATTCATTTCCTCTATCTCTCCATACTTGTCTTCCAATTCAACAAAAATTTCCTCAAAAAACTCATCATACTCTTGTTGTGCTCGAACATCATCCAACATAATATGAGATCCATCAGCAGTTAGGGCAGCATTTTGTGGATTTAAGTAGAGATTTTGAAGTAGGATTGTCTGACTGAAGGTAGGTCTGTTATGTAAACGAGAGCATCGGTCACCATGACGACAGGCTCCAATTTTAAAGTAAAATGAACAGTTTACTTTATCCTTTAGAGGTGGTAAAGGGGGTGGCGATCGAGGTGATCGGAATGATAGGCGTGATCGCAGACGGTCCAGATCTAGAGATCGCCAGGGTAGATATTAATGCAGCGTACGAGATCAAAGGGATTAGAGAAATACAATAAAAATGCTCAGTGAATGCTGAAGTTTTCTATATAAAAAAAAATTTCCTTCTAAACATTCAATGTTAATATTAAGGATATTCATTATTACATTTGGAAATTTTACCATGTATTATCATTAGTATATATCTGAATACCATTTAATAATAGTATGCTGAAAGGACAATGTTTGAAAACTTTGAAATGTTTATGTAATGCTCGTTATTCCTGCCACATGGATGTTTTTGAAGGATAACTACTTTACTGTCCATTATTGTCAGTCATGTTATTCGAGGTAAAAAAAAAAGAATTTTTATTTATTTTTTATACTCATCTTTTGTAAATCAAAATTTCATTGACTAGGGTCTTATGTTTTTGTTAAGTACAAAACAATGTTTTAATGAACTTGAGCTAAACATTGTTTTTTGTATGTTTGTATTTTATCGTGTTCCTTTCTTTGTTCAATAAAGATGATAACATAAAGAAAAGAAAAAAAGTAATGTGTAAACTTGTTCTTAGTAATGAGTCTATGAAGCTTTCAAAGCTAAAACGGCATTTTGAGACGAGTCATTCGGAACACACCAAAAAATATATGGAGTTCTTTCGTCGGCATGAACTTAGTTGCAAACGTCAGGGACTTGATCGAACAGGAAGTTTTCACACAACATTAGTGCAAGCATCATATTATGTCGCATTAGAAATAGCCAAGCAAAAAAAAAAAAATCCTCACACAATAGGAGAAAATCTCATCAGACTCTGCATGTTCAAGATGGTGAAATTAATTCTTGGGGATTCTAGTGAAGTATAGATGCAACAAATATCTCTGTCTAATATTACAATTCAGCGGCATATAGCAGACATGTCCGTAAAAAACGAATTTTGAATGTACCAGAGAATGTCTTTAAGTTTACTGCTCTTTATGTGAACACCCGCTGTTTTGCCCCACACCCCAAAAAAAATACAGCTAATTTACTATGTTATACAATAACAGTGCGTCCAGTGACGCCCCTGTGGTAGTGTAACAGGTGGCTCCTGGGTGAGCCTAGTGACGCCCCTGACAGTATGGAATTAGTTGGGATCTAAAGTGTCTAGGGTCATTAAGTTGTCCTCATTTTACTAAAGCTAATGTGTCGCTGTCGTTCTATCATGTTCCTTTATCAAGTCAGATATGTCGAATATTTGTGTGGTGTAGAACTGTCTCATTCACTATGTATTGAAAGAAACAAGTCTTTAATCAGGCTTCTTTCAGACATATTTCTCTATGTGGCAATTAAAACTTCCAGGTAAGGGGGGGGGGGGGTGACTTTAAATTTCCGTGAGTGGGGACACTGGGTTAAACTATATCTCGAACATCCGCCCAGAGGCGTAGCGACCCTTCCCCCCGGCGCCCGGGGACAAACTTTCAATTTGGCGACCCCCCCCCCCCCCCCCCCCCACATCGGGAGCAAACTTTCGATTTGCGCCCCCCCCCCTCCCCCCCCCCCTTCCCCCCTCAAACTATTTATAATGCAAAAATGCAGCTAAAATGACATTTTAATTTGTTTTTACAACCCATTTTGGTGCCTCCTAAGGTCGGCGCCCGGGGACATATGTACCCCCCATCGCTACGCCTCTGCGTCCGCCCCTCCTCAAGGGAAGACGAATAAAGTATCTATATCATTCATTTGCACGTGGTGAAAACCGAACACTTTATAAGGGTCATGTATACAAAACAAGGGATACAACTTATTAAAATTAATAATTAAAAATAAATAAATAAGTAATTAGTACAATTCGCCAAACAAATCTAATAATTGAATTAAAATTTATATAAAAAATGCATTCTGAAAAAATGTAATATTTTTATATGCTTTTTTGATAAACACGTTGAATATTTTTAAAAGTCTGAAAAATAAAAACTTCAGCTGTATTTTAAGATCATTTGTTATATAAAATAAATTCTTTATTATTCTATTTGGACAATACATTGATGTTATGAATTTTTGGCTCCCTCTAAAAAAGGCTTTATAATTTATTTATTTTTTTTTTTTTTATTTATTTTTTTTTTTAATACTTTTATTTGCAATTAAAACAAGTACATCAACATCAAATTTTTTAACATAATTTTGAACACCAAATGAAAACGAAAGGTTTTGCAAATGTACATAATGAATATTTACATGATGTCATGTATTTGATTATAAAAAAAATTGCAAAGGATGACAGTAAAAGGGGTGAAGGTCAAATGAAAGTGTCAGAAGTCTGGGTGGGGAGAGGAAAGGAAATTTTTCATAGAGGGTCAATGGGACAGTGAAGCATTTTCTATGTAGGGAAACAACTTAAGTTGACTAGTTGAAAGGGTGTTGTAGTCGTCGCATTGAGTTTTCAAAAGGTTGCAGTGTGAAAGATGATAAAAAAGGGACACATTAAAATAATAAAACCAAAATTATTGCGGCAGGTGTGGTGTTGATTCAAAGTTTTATCTAAGGCAGGGGTCGGCAAGAAGAACCAAAAGTTAAATATGAAATAATATTTATTCAAATAAAATTATACACCTGTTTCGCAGAAAAAGTATTTAAGTATTTTATCTAGCTCTGCTAGAATAATAACATCAGTAATCGAACTCGAACAACACGGAGCGGCAGCTAAGGAGTTGCGATCCCATTAGCC
Source organism: Physella acuta (assembly GCF_028476545.2). Lineage (NCBI taxonomy): Eukaryota > Metazoa > Mollusca > Gastropoda > Physidae > Physella > Physella acuta. Next base: position 596,684 of record NW_026731961.1, read on the forward strand.
AGGCCGGCCTCGACGCAGTGTACTCCGACTAACTGGCCCTACGTGGGCCGTTGGCAGCCTCACGGAGATATCGGTTCGAACACTGCGTGTCGGTCGCTTTGCTTTGTTCTCACCAGGCTTGCCTTCCCCTCGCCTGCTGGTTGGACTTATCTCCTGCTCCAGTACATCGTACTACCCATACTGGGAGCCGTGCCTTGTCTGGCCCCCTATTCCAGTGCTTGGGCGATACACCTTCATAAGGGGTCCTGGTGTCCCAGTCGCAAGCCAGGAACACCGCAGGGGGGGGGGGTGCAACGCGAGGGCATCTAGCCAAAGGTAGACGTGGGCGTTCGCGGATACTTCTTTACGTGCTTCCGTGGGTAAGTCGTAGCTATAGAGGCCCTTCCGTACCCCGCCGAATAGGCACATTCGGGCAACCAGGCTAGGTCGTCGGCAGGGGCTGCGAGTTGGTTCTGGTGGGGACTCGGTTCGTCTAATGCCGTTTTATGAGTCAGGCTGCATGGTCCGCCGCGCGGTAGTACGAGAGGACACCACTCTCGTTCGAAATTGCTTCATCAACCCCAGGTTCTTGTACAAGAGCTTGTCCACGTCACAGATCCTGTCGATGTGCTCCCGGCAGGGAGGGCAGGGCACTCTACGATGACATGTTCCACCGTTTCTACGGCATTACCACAGTGGCGACATTGGTCATCACGGGTAATCTGTAGGCCATACAGGTATGACTTAGACGGGCAGTGTCTCGTCCTCAGCTGGGTGATAATGGACTGTTGCCATCTTTGCAGATTCCACCATGGGTCAGACTTAGAGGGTCTCTTCATGTGCTTAAAGACGGTCCGGGCTTTAGACCCCTCTGTCCACTCCTTTTCCCTCTCCTGTTTAAAACTTTCCTTTAGTCTCACAAGACATTCGCCATATTAACAGGGGAGGTAGCGGTCATTTTTTTAGCACCCCTGTTCGCAAGAAAGTCAGCTTATTCGTTCCCTGCTTAACCGACATGCACCCATCCCGTCTACAGCCCAATCAAACTACTCGAGTTCGATAACACAAAATTGTACTTTTCGTCCTGTACTGATTGTCAAACTAGATCTACGAATTCGTTGTCTATACCGAAGTACCTTAAATTCTAGAAATTTAAAACAATTAATTAAAAATAAAAAAATGTTATTATGTTATGCATTTTTAATATTCGTATTCACAGCTGTTAATTCGTTTCGCTGTAATTTTTTTTTTTTTTTTTTTTTTTTTTTTTTTTTTTTGCTGTCTCGTTCTAATAAGAATGTGATGTACTAGGCATGCCATGGTGGCCACTTAATTAAAACGTACGGAACTCATGATGTTTAAACACAGACACATATACATCACACATTGGGCAAGAATGCAAAACTGGACTCTTTTGACTCATTAAAGTCTATTGTCAAACTTAGTTTCTTGTTCATTACCGCAAATTGGTTGTTGTAAAATTCATCAAGAAGAAAGACACGAGAAAAGACCGTTTCTTTAAGATGTCAGTAAAAATGCTGAAGTTGATATAATACCCGTTATACACAACTGTACTCTATTATTTAAATATTTTTGATCAAGCTTAATAAAACAAATAATATGTTTGTTGGTATGTTTTCACACCAAACCTAACGATGCTGTTTATTTTATTTGAATTTGTCCCTTTCGTAATTTTTTTTTTTTTTTTTTTTTTTTTTTAAATTTTTTTTTACTTTGTTTTAATAAAAAACTTAATTATCATCTGATAAATCATCGTCTTCCATGGACTTTTCATTGGCATCTCCATCACTATTATCGTCTTTGTCCCAATCTTTCATCTTTGCACCTAGCATAAAATCATCTTGTACAATTTTCCATTTGCCTTTCTTTTCATCATCATTATCCATAATCTGGGGGCTTTTCCCCTTCAAACGATCAAGAAATTTTCCTTTTGTAAACTCTGACATGACCATGTCCTTTTTTCGTTCTGAAGGCCCCACTGAAGATAACTTTTCTTTCATCAACTTCTGGTGTTCATTTACAGATCTGAATAACTGAACCATACCTTGTGTGGCAATTTTTCTCAACCTAACCTCTCTTGGGTTATCAAGTACTGATGGCTTTTTTTCTTCCCATTGATTCCCATATTTTCCTCTTCTCTTCTTTAAAAAATTCACTTCTTTTTTCTATCTTTTTTGATTTCTTTGGTTTTGTAAGGCCATCTCTATCCTTAGTTTCTTCCCTTAGTCTTTTTCTGTCTGATATATCTTTCAATATTTCTTTATTTGTCTTTCCCTTTGCAAGCAACACTCTATTGCTTTTTGAAATGTCTTTAGATAAGATTCTAGCCACAACATTGGCCATTCCAGATTTTTCTTCAACATTTTCTTGTGGATTTCCTTCTGTACCTATGTCAGAATGTCTGACATCTTCTAAGTATGAAAGTCTATCTCCTGCTGAGTTTTCTGAACTATAATCATAATCATCATCATCTGTCTCGCTATTCATGCTTGCCATGTTGTTTTTATTTTTTGCTTACGTAAAGGAGCCAGAAATAAACATAACAAAAACAAAGGAGCGAATGATTAACACATTTTAACACTACTTAAATAATTATTCTGAAAATAAAGCTAATGTTTATTAATTATAACTGAAATATGGTAAAGGTTGTATTTTATTTTATCCATAGCTAGTACACAATTTTTTGCCTACATAATAATTGCATACATTTTATAAGTAAAACAAAATAAATATGCTGCATTTTGTTATGAGTTGTTCGATTCGTATTTGTTTGTGCTATTCTGTTAAGTTATTTCCCTTGTATTTAAAAATTGTGTCCCTTCTGTAAGGGGTACTGAATTAATATTAAATAAGGGATTTTCGTGTAGTTATTCAAATGGGTTTTTAAACAGTCCCAGTTCTTCTGCCTTTGAATTTAACTCAGAAAAACGCTACTGACACTAATAATACATTACTAACAATATTGTTTTCTTTCATACATTTTTTACACACATTCCATACTTCAGACATGAAGACAATGCATCGCGACATTCAATTTGACTTAATTAGTCGCCTAATTGTTTTTAGGTGTGACTAACACAATACTATTTATTATTTTTTAAATTGCTATAACTACTAGTGTCATACTCTAAACATAACTAACACATCACCGCTATCCTCATAGTCGTTGTATTGTCAAAGGATCTACTCAGGTAGAAAATAAGACATAACATGAATAATGAATATATTTTTCAAAAGCGCTTTCTAAGGCCGAATTTATTATCACTCTAATGTAGTAAAAAAAGGGAGTGATCTCCCCTAAACTTTCTCGCATATTCGTATAAAACACTACGGTATAGACATGATTTTTATCCATTTTAATTACTTAAACTTTTGAAATAAAATAAAATCTCGTAAAAAAAGAATAGCACACCAAGTGTACGAAAAAAAAAGTGCGGATCTACACACTTCATATAATACCTATATGTACAATTTCATCAACCTAGCTGTAACGGTACTCAAGTTATCGTGACACACACGCACACGCACAACCACGCGCACGCACAAGCACGCACGCACAAACAGACACACACACACACACACATTGGGCAAGAATGCAAAACAGGGCTCTTTTGACTCATTTAAGTCTATCTGCAAACTTAGTTTCTTGTTCATTATCGAAAATAGGTTGTTGTAAAATTCATAAAGACAAGAAAGACAAGAGCAAATAGCGTTTCTATAGGATTATGTCAGAAAAATGCTGAAGTCGACATCAATACCCAAAATACACAAGTGTACTCTTTGTTTTAATATTTTTTATTCATGCGTAATAAAACAAATATAATGTTAACCCATATTATCCCAAGATCTCAATTTTTTATAATTTTTTGATATGGTTTAGCTTTTGGGCACTGAATGAAGGAATGACTATGGATTTTTTTTTAAAATCAATACTTTTTTGAATATCGATTTTTTTTAAAAAACGTCCCATAAATGGGACGCTAGCAACGAACGGCCCCATGTACATTTATTGAAAAATAAAATCATTTTTCACGAAATATGGCTAATCACGCGAAAATTAAGCTGTATACTGATTTTGTATTGTTAGACCAATGATTTCATTGTTTAGGACAGCTAAAAATATTGATAGTGATCAATTGGGTTAGCCATACCATGGTCTAAAATGCAGAAATTATGTTCAAAAGTCTAGTTTTCTTTCAATCTAGCATCCATCAAAGTGAACAACACTTGGAAATAAGTAAAGCTGTGACTAGTACATCTAATTATACACACATGATCACAAATATTGTTATTATTCATCGAAACTGTAATATAATTAAATATAAATAATTTTTTTTTTTTGGGGGGGGGGGGGGGGCGTACTTGAAATTTTCACGGGTGGGGACTTAAATTTCAGGGGAAGGGTGGACATTGGTAAAAGTATGTTTTGTATATACATTCCATTTTCTTCTCAGGGGCAGCCTTCCCCCCTCCTTCGAAATGATGCCTGAAAGAAACTCTGCCCTTTGGGTATTTGCAAAAGATGATCCGGTCCAGTCCCAGATGTCATCCAGCCATCTTCTCTTTTGTTACCCTCGCTATTCCCCCCCCCCCCCCACAGGCGTACATTAGGACATCAGACATCTTATTTCTAGGGTACGGATCCGTCTCTGGGGGCTTGTATTGAGTGTTCATGGCTCTCATCCATGTATGCACCTCACTATGCGAACAGCTCCCAATCTAACAGCAGGAATCTCCTTAAAAAGTTAACAAAGTAAAGCTGGTATCGGTAACCTTTGGAGGGGGATATTATTGGGGCATGACAACTGTACACAGCTAATTCACATTTCTGCTATATGTAGCTTAAGCTCTCTTATATGAAGAGAGTTAATCAACCCCCATGACTGAATCATTTCACCTAAATCGTGGCCATTGTTATTATTCTGGTTTGTTATTATTTTAATATCACGCGCTAGTAAATTTACAGCAATACTAAATTAGTTTGTATTCAATAGTATTAAATACTTCAGTAAGTGTAATTCTGAAAACTTAAAAATAAAATGTAAGTTTTTCAATATTTGCAATTTTCTAATACAATAATATATAAGAAAATATAGCTCAAGGTCATAATTAAATATCTATAAATACTACTTAACACCCCAAGGTCAACAGTTAACAAAGTCAACAATTGTTTCACCATAAATAACCATTTAACATAAATATTTGCATCTGTGTTTCTCGCTAGTGTCCAATAAATGTGACGTTTGTGTAACAATCTGCATAAATATAGGTCAATGTCATAATTAAATATCTATAAATACTACTTAACACCCCAAGGTCAACAGTTAACAAAGTCAACAATTGTTTCACCATAAATAACCATTTAACATAAACATTTGCATCTGTGTTTCTCGCTAGTGTCCAATAAGTGTGACGTTTGTGTAACAATCTACATGGGGCCATTCGTTGCTAGCGTCCCACTTATGGGACGCTTGTTGTACACTTGATATAACGAAGTAGTAAAAAAAATTGTTATTCTTAAATTTTTATCAGATAGAAATATGGTACTGCTATAAGTTTCAAATGTATTTTGCACTTAAAATGTTAATATTTTAGAAGATATGCATTTTCCTGTGCGCATGTTTTCTTTTTTTCCGCCATTTTGACAAGTCCTGCAAATCCGGCACTATAACATTTTTCTAAATTAATTTTTTTCACAAAACACACACAAATTCAATAATCTAGCCATTTTCAAATACAATGAAACATAATTTGTGTTTTAACTAGTTCTTAATACATTTTAGCAATTTTTTTTTTACAAGCGTCCCATAAGTGGGACGCTAGCAGAATATGGGTTAAATGGCATGTTTTCCACACCGAACATAACGACGCCGTTTGTTTTATTTTAATTTGTCTCTTACGTTAGGTTTTTTTTTTTTGGTTAGTCTCAACAATAAACTCATAATTCATTTTTTTTTTTAGTCTCTTACGTTAGGGATCCAGAAATAAACGAAATAATGATAAATAGCCGGTGAATAAACAAATTTTAACACTACTTAAATAATTATTCTCAAGATAAAGATAATGTTTATTAATTATAATAATTACACGTTGTATTTTATTTTATCCATAACTAGTACACATTTTTTTGCGTAGGCCTTACAGTAAGATTGCATACATTTTATAAGTAAAAAAGTAATAAACATGGTGCATTTTTTTTTATTATGAGTTATTCGATTCGTATTTTTTTGAGCTATTTTGTTAAGTTATTCCCCTTGTATTTAAAAATTGTGTCCCTTCAGTAAGGGGTACATAATTAATATTAAATATGGGATGTTCGTGTAGTTATTTTTTTAATAAAGTAAATGTTTATTTTGAGTGAAAACGATATATAAGATACAGGTTGAAACAATCGATATTACTGCACGATATTGTGATTTATATAAAAATATGTAAATTAAAATTTTGAAACATAAAAATATCAAATTGCATTATATTACTGCATTTCCAATGTAATCCGTACTGCATTTTAATTAGCTATGACAATTTTTGAATGTATCAATTTTTTTTAAACGATTAATTTACTTTTTCCAAATTTTCTTCCAATTTTTTTAATTAAATAAAGTTGACAAAGAAATATCTTATTGTCAAATTAAATATAGCCAGACATTGTAGCGTTACACGCTTGGAGGAGGGAGTGGGTGGATCGCATCAAAGCAAAAAAAAACAACAACATATACACACGTTTATTTTAATTGAAGTTCCTAAATGCATTCAACTAAAATTGAAAACTCAGAAATTGTTGGGGATGATGACTTCTAGAAGGATTGAGCTGATATTAGAGAAAGCATTGCTAGAACCTGCTGTGTTAATCACTGACTACAGATTAGCACATCGCTATTATTGACTTTTAACATTTTAAAGATATTTGTTTTGTTCACTCGCCACTTGACATGTCTGACTCGACATGATGGCCCAAACACATTGGGCCACAATATGGGTGGCCAAAGCAGTATATATCTCAACCTATGCGCCACAATGATGTGACACCCGACAAGGGGTTGGTAGCGTGATGTTGTAGTTTGGGTTGAACTTTACCAGGTGGCTTCTAAATGTATTTCTTTATCAAATCGTTGTCCCATTTATAGATTTAATGCAACATTTTACTGTTGGCTTTGTCATCTTCTGGCTCTAATAACATGAGTAAAAATTATTTATAAATTGAAACTTCAATAAAGTCAGCGTGTCTGATTTCGGAGTAATATTGCACTTGAGAGTAAATAATGTTGCTTTCTGTTGTTATTGATTTTAATGTATAAAAATAAAACTAAGGTTGTTTAAGTAAGAAGCCAACTAACAAATAAAAGTCTAGAGGCGTGCTTAATACTTAAACAAACTTTCAAACGGCATGCAAGGCCAATGCCTCAATTGATCTAACTAATATTTTTTTTATTACTAATTTTTTTATTCTAGCAGAGCAAGCTAAAATACTATATTAACTTTTGTGTTATAGATGTGTATTTTTTTAATATTAATAAATATTATTTCATATTTAAAGATATTATATATATATATATATATATATATATATATATATATATATGAATACCTAATCCTACATATTGAAAAAAAAATTTAGTGACTTCAACAAACTGGTAGATTTTGTAAATTGCATATTTTGGCTCTTCCGTCTCAAAGGGTTGCCGACCCCTGGTGTACACTTAAACCTTTCCCTAAACGACAATATGCTACTGTCGTGTTTTCGCAGGAGAATAACTTCGATAATAAACGACCTGTTTTCAAGTACGATATGTGCTGTAAAAACTAGCGAAATGACTTTTAAAAAAAATGTAATACTGTTGCCCAACAAAGAGTATTATATCTAGTGTGTTTTCTGACTAACATAATGTTTTACTTCTTTTGTATACACAATTTTATAAAACTCACGCGAATTAATTCAGTAATCTTTCCAAATAAAACAATAAAACATTTTTTATATAAATCACAATTTCCTACAGTAATATCAAGTTTTTTAACCTTTATCTTATATATCGTTTTCACTCAGAATAACCATTTACTCATTTTTTTAAAAGTTAAATGCTCTTTAAGTAAGAAAAAACGATGCATTATTATAGGAAAATCCCTTTATTAAATCTATATTTTTTTACAGAAGGGACACAATTTTACATTGCAAGGGAAATAACTTAACAAAATAGCTCAATTAAATACGAATCCAACAACCCATAACAAAATACATCATCTCTACTTATTGTTTTACTTATAAAATGTATGCAAATCGTACAGTATGCAATCAATTTGTATTAGTTTAAGAAAAAAAAATACAACTTGTACTATATTTTCACTTAGAATAGAGATACATTAGCTTTAATTTAAGAATCTTTATTTAAGTAGTGTTAAAATCTTCTTTACCGATACAGTTAAATGTCATACATTTTTATTATTTCTGGATCCCTCGCAAAAGGGACAAATCTGCACTCATCTTAGCCCAGCAGTCGGTTACTCTTGATACGAAGAGCCAAAAGTTACAATTTATAATGTTTCACACGTTTTAGACAGCCATTCACATTATATTCCAATATTTTGGTATTTCATAAGGATTAGGTAAATAAATTTTGTTTTCGATTTGAAATTAATAACGTTAAATATGAACTAATCACTGCACTCCAATATTTATGCTAGCAGTCAGGTCATAATTTATATAGAGTATTGTAGGATAATCTGGAGTGATTAGATTTTCTTGAGTTTGGGGATCAATGTATGCTTGTAGTGAATAGTATGGATGGATAAATGTTCATTATACGATGTTACCTGTCCGTATTGTTCATGTTCAACCCTTGTGTTATGTGTTACCTGTCTGTATTGTTCATGTTCAACCCTCGTGCTATGTGTTACCTGTATGTATTTTTCATGTTCAACCCTCGTGTTATATGTTACCTGTCTGTATTGTTCATGTTCAACCCTTATGCTATATGTTACCTGTCTGTATTGTTCATGTTCAACCCTCGTGTTATATGTTACCTGTCTGTATTGTTCATGTTCAACCCTCGTGTTATATGTTACCTGTCTGTATTGTTCATGTTCAACCCTTATGCTATATGTTACCTGTCTGTATTGTTCATGTTCAACCCTCGTGTTATATGTTACCTGTCTGTATTGTTCATGTTCAACCCTCGTGTTATATGGTACATGTCTGTATTGTTCATGTTCAAGCCTCGTGTTATGTGATGTTTGTTGTCACGTTGACCTCTCCTGTTTGTTCTTGTTTATTGTACGGGTATATTATTGGGGTGTGGTCACGTGGTCTCAGTCTAGTAACTTCCTAATACCAGGTTAGTAGAGTTTAGTTCGCTATAGTAGCCACTGTTTTCTGCTCGATGTTATTAGTGGTTATTATGTGGAAAGGGGGGTGGGGTGGGATGGGGGGTTAATGAAGCAAATCAGAATAACTAAACTATAACAATAAAACTACGTGTTACAAACACGACTGATTGTATGAGACCGAACATAGGAAAAACATTCAACGTAAAATATTATGTGAATTATTTAATCATGTAAACAGGATGTAGGAAATAAAAAACAAACATTAATGTTCTTATAGAAACTACCTGTAAAATTAAAAAATATATATATATTTTCCTTGTCTATAAAAAAGGGTAAAAAATGTTGCATACGTTCACAAAATAATAAAAGTCTGGGTATCCCTGGATAATTTAATGAGAAACGCTGTACACAAGTAATGGTCACAGCTTCGTTTAAATAATCTAATATATACAATGTAGATACACTAGTTCTATTCTATTATCATTTTTTAGCGGAAAGTTCATGTAACATAGACAGTTTTCTAATCATATTCAACAAGAATTTATTTAAGTTAGAACTTAAAGTCAAAATCTTGAATAACATGGAACATTCCATCTCCGTAGTATTAAACTTCGTCACAGATCTACCGTACATAGCCGTGTCTTCCTGAGTCTACAATTTATTGGACTAGTTGTCCCATTATTAAAATGGGAGCCTAGATTACATGTTTTAACTTTTTCAGATATGTCATAGATGTAACAGACTCTATAATAAAACAATTTATAAAAAAAATAATAAAACTCATGTGTCTATATTCAGTATAAAACCATGTTTTAAATTATTTCTATACATTTAAAAAATATATATAGTCATTCTCCTTATTAAATTTTAAAAACAAATTTATTTTTATTTTTGAATAAAACTAACATATCGTTTATCTACAAATACATTATTTTTCAGAAGTTTAAATAGCAGTTTTAAATAAGTAATTTCCTCTGCTATGTAAGAATGTATATATATATATATATATATATATATATATATATATATATATATATATATATATATATATATATATATATATATATATATATATATATATATATATATATATATATATATTTTAATACCAGAAGAGGCAATCCACTACTCTTAGGTCACCACCAATAATATAAAGTAAAAAGAACATTCTCGTAATTACGTTCTCCTTTTAGACAAGAATTTACATCGTGAAGATAAAGTAGAGTTTATGTGTTTCTCGACCACAGAATATTTAGAGATACCCGGTTAACTCTTATTTTAAAAAATCCTACACACACCATTGTCAGTGGGGTACACTAAGACTCGTATAGTTAAAAAAAGGGGGACGATATATTTGAAGTCGAATAAATTTCGACTAACTGAACATAAAACCAATTACGTCTCCATAGCCTTAAGCAGGCAGTACACCCACACTCCCAAACCTAACATTATTTGTCTGTTTTCGTTTTAAAACACATAAACGGAAGTTTATGAGGATGTTATAATTTAACAGTTTATAACGACGCTATAATTTTGTCCGTTTACAACGACGCTATAATTGTGACAGTTTATAACGATCTTATAATTGTTACAATGTATAACTTGATAAAGAAATTATAATTGTCTTAGTTTTTCTCACTCATAGAAGCCGGCATCGACGGTAGATAAAATATGTATCTACACCGTATTAAATAATACTGTATTCTAATCGCGGGATGTTCTTATGCTACTTCTATACCTGGAATATATTTAAATCAACTAAGTACTCGAGTACCACGCGAAGACACGGCAGAATGCACATGTTAACCTGCAATATGATAAACTACATAGTGAAGGGCGGTTGACTAGGGATCAATTCAAAGAACACGGACTTGAACTCATTCTGTCCCTTCAGCCATACCCTTTCACGACAGTACTGAAACCTTCTTTACTGAAATATTGACCCTTAAGCTGTTTAAAAGATACCATACACTTTAGATAACCGCACGTCTTTTTACCTGTAAGTACATCAAAATTGTGATATTTTATAAATATCCAATGAATGCAGCTGTTTAAAACGAGGCCGTTATTGTTTACCGTTTTTTAAAACTTATTGAGCGAAAGGCCAGACGTATGTACAGTGGTTTAAACAACGGGCCCATCGACTCTATAGATATTATGACTATCGTCTAGAGTTTTTGTATTACGATACAGTACAGATCTTTAGCCTCACAAGGTGGACCCCATCACATGACATCAGTGGACGTTTAACCGGTAACTTACACCACTTCCAGTTACCGAAAATCCCCCAAAACTTGATAGAAACATGAATATGAGCTAATACTTACACACAAATATTTCGTCCACCTAGCTGCCATCGGTTTGAAAAACTGATTGTTTACTTACAAAGCGTCTAAGCGTTCTGTCTAAACATCATTTGCTCTGTTGAAATAATAAATATTTAAGACAATGTTTAATCTATTTAGAAAATGTTTATCTTTCTTTTTTTTCCCCTTTTTTTAAAAAAAAAGCAGCGGCAAGCACAAGTTAACTTGGCTTGGACAAAATGCATTACTTCCCCTATGTTAAATATTTTAATTTTAAAAAACTAACAAGGGAGACAACTTTTAGCAATGGCTTGTAAGAAATATATGCATACCTAATTAATATAACAGTCAATAAACATTTACAACTAGTGTAGAAAATCATTACATCTTTTACAGTTTAAACGAAACTTTAATTACTTTCTTAACTTTTTACATATGTAATATAACTTATTGTTACATTATAAATTACAAACACTAGATCATTTTTTTTAAAAATAATAATAATATGTGCACTTCACTCAACGTTCAGCTTCTGTTATCGTATTTATATACTATTTCTGGCTCCCTTGAAAAAGGGAAATTAAACTATAGTTAATGTATTTTAGTGTGGACGACAGACCAACAATCTTATGTCCAGTTGACCCATTTGTTAACCTTAAAAAACGGTGAAGGCTTGTTCTGGTTGGCCTACAGAAAATATTATTTCCACTAATATGTTTTTGTTCAAGTATCGTCTGTGTCCACTGTGTTAGCGTTAGAAAGTTGTATGATGGTACATAGGTTGGATTGTTTCCCCTCTTGTTGAGGGTTTTATAGAGCGCATTTATTCCGTTAAAACGGTACATGCTACTGCTGGTCTAGATGAAAACGTAGTTAGAACCACTGAACAAGATGTGAGCAAGGATGAAGAATGTGTAACAATTAGTGGACAGCAATGGCGTCGTTAAAACCACTAACAATCTTTATATTAAACTGGTAATAAACCTAATAAATTACCTGGTTTTTTTAATTTTATTATGTACGGGCAGGTAACGTAATCAAATGGTTCCACGTTTAAAACATAGTCATCCTAATAGATTAGGTAGTACACCATTAGGCAATAGGCAAGCTATCTGTATAGAAAAGTTAGTACAACATTAGGCAATAGACAATTCATCTGTATAGATTAGGTAGTACAACATTAGGCAATAATCAAGTCATCTGTATAGATTAGGTACAACCTTAGGCAATAGGCAAGTAATCTGTATAGATAAGTTAGTACAACATTAGGCAATAGACAAGCCATCTGTATGGATTAGGTAGTACAACATTAGGCAATAATCAAGTCATCTGTATAGATTAGGTAGTACAACATTAGGCAATAGGCAACCCATCTGTATATTTTAGGTAGTACAACATTAGGCAAGAGGTAAGCCACCTGTATAGATTAGTAGTACAACATTAGGCAATAGGCAAGTTATCTATATAGATTAAGTAGTACAGCATTAGACAATAGGCAAGTCATCTGTATAGATTAAGAAGTACAACATTGGGCAATGGCAAGTCATCTGTTTGCAACACACCAGTAACAAGCAATTCGTTTTATTCTACAATAATAGCTTCAGTTTCACCGTTATGTCTCTCTGTCTTACTGGCACTCTGTCTATCTGTTATTCAGGAATAATATACAGAAACACGAGCACATTTAAAAACTTTCAGCGTCAAACGGAAAACAAAATGTGACGTGAAAGGAACATAAAGGAAATATTCTAAGGCCGGAAAAGTACACACAATACTAATAACGTCATCGATACTTGATAATAAAGACACTAACATTACTACCTAATTAATTTCTCTAATCTTAAATAAGTCTCTGCCTGCTGAGTTTCTTTCATGCATCTCTTCTGTTTCAATGTAGTTGGCATACAAAGTGATAGTTTTGTCAGCACTATGCCCAGCCACCGTATTAGTCGTTAGGGTAGCTCAGAGTTCGGCAACCTTTTGAGACAAAATTTACCAGTTTTTAAAGAGCCACTAACATTTTTTTTCCAATATTTAGGATACGTTGTTTATAGATTTAAATAGCTTTAAATATAAAATAATATTTATTCGTATTTTTTTAAAAAATACACATGTTTCGCACAAAACATATTATAGTTTTTTAGCTAGCTCTAATAGAATAGTAAAATTAGTAATCATATAATAAAACTATACTCATTGGATATTTAAATTAGTTACATCAGTGGAAGCATTGGCCTTGTATGCCGTTTGAAAGTTCGTTTAAATCCGGTTCATAACTTCTTGTTTTAAGTTTCAAGCACGTCTCTAGATTTGTATTTGTTAGTTAGCTTCTTACTTAACTTTTTATTATATTCATGTAAGAGAACTCTTGCTTGCACGAATATGTTGACCTAAAGATCGTCAGCACTCCAGATGTCAACTTCCCCACGTTACTGTACCATCCTGCAAAACTATTCCATGCGTCACGTATGAGTGACTCAACTCGCGGCATTTCTTTTAGAGCTGTCTAGTTGTGCAACGTAACGTGCATGTTTTACTGAACCTCGAACTATTTTTACTTGTTCTTGAGTTCTGTGAATTTTCCGCTCCACAAATGAGTCGTTTTCAAATCCAGCAATTGCATTTGAAACAAACCAGCATCAATTCCAAAAAGTTCAAAGTCAGTATCATTTGTTTTTGTGTGGAGAGAGTCTACTATGAACGTCAGAGTACTTGCATTTGTTTTGAATTGCTCAAATCTCTCAGTGAATCCATCCTTCGTTTTATTTGTTGTAATGCTGAAGCAATTCATGCTAATAGTTGCATTGGTTTCTAGATATATTTTTTTTTCATATTTTTCGAAATCAAGTAATTTACCGCTCTTCGTATCTTAAACAAAAATTAAAAAAAATGATTTTTTTTCGAAACATCCACTTCTCAAGCAAAGCTTAGTCAAGGTTAAGGAACTCCTTGGCAAAAAGAAGGAAGAACTCCTGATACAGCTTGATGAGCTAAAAAATGCAGTTTTTCCTTGCAGTTTTACATTTAGCTCATTTAGTTTTTGTTTGTGATATCCACCATGACGTTAAACGTTTCAATTCGTGGTGAACAATTTAATTGGAAGTACATTGAAAATAGTACCTAAATATTCTTATAGAATAGCGAGTGTTTATTGTTTATGTTTTTTATTATATAATTCATTACCGAATGTTGCAGAACAATATGTTTATGAGTTTTGAAAATAAAATATAACAATTATTAATATTTGTGCATGGAGCTAAAGAGCCGCATCTTGACATCAAAGGAACCGCAAGATGCCGACCCCTGGGGTATCTGGATGTAGAGGATGGTTGCAATAAATAAGAGCAGTCCGACACTCGTCAATGATTAGACATTTATAATATTTTGTTTTTACCCTCTTATAAGCGTGCCAGAAATTGTCCTTAGGTGTACCAAATACCGCAGTTTAATTTAGAGGAATATTTTTATATATAATACTTTTTATAATATTTTTAGTGTTTATAGTATTATTTTGTGTTATCATTATTTACTAAACTCATGCAATATGTTAAATAGATAAGCAAAAATGAAAAAAAAGTCTAATTTTTATAGAAGTAAGTAAAAAATGATATTTATTTTGAGTTTTGTTTATTAATTAAATATTTATTTTTTGTGGTAAACATACGCCATGGATTGTCCCCCTTTCAAACTTCTATTCATATTTACATAGGGGAAGTAACACTTTTTCTCCAGGCCAAACCAACTTGTATTAGCCGCTGTCTTTAGAAAAAAAATTCCAAAAGATGAACAAAGTGTAAACAGATGAACAAAGTGTAAACAAATAAAGCATTGTCTTAAATATACTCGATCTCAACTGAACAAAGGTTGTTTAGACTGAATGCTTAAGCGCTTAGTAAGTAAGCTGCGAGTTTAAAGATCAACTTATGTGAGGTAACATGTCCTAGAGTCTACTGCCCTATTGACCAAACTATGTTACCTATATGTACCCTTCCTTCCTTTGTCCGAACTGCAAACAATAATCTTGAGAATCTGTACTCAATTATCTACTTGACATCTCAATATTCACAAAACACGATTACTTATCACACGATTACTCAAAAACTCTATTCAACTACCTTAGTCGATCGACCTAAACTCTCAGCTACAATTACGCATCTCTCGGTTACGTTTAAAACTATTTTTATTTTAATTATAATGAATATTTGCTGTTACGGATCTTATAATTTACAAAATTCATAGAGTAAAATTATAGCTATCAAACAATATATAACCTGGGACTAACGGGTGTTAAAATAAATAAACACTCAAGAACACTTTAACATGTAAACTGAGCATATCCGTATATTGGATCGACTTCCTTTAAAGAAGGCCACTTTGGTTTCCTCACACAACCCCTTGTGATTTAAACTAACAAACTTTTCTTTCATCCTCAAATTGACTTCTTCAGTCTTGTGGTCAAAGGGAAACAAATGTGGATATACCACGAAAGTCAAGAAAGTTTTGTTTCTTTCCCTTTACTGATGTAAACAATTCATCTCCAAATGCATTATCAAATTTACATTGTATTAGGTAACTCCATCTAATCAGATATTTATTGTATCAATTGCTTTAAATATTCACCCATGTAGATACTTTTATTATTGTTTTTTTACGCTTCAACAAATAAAATAAACCGGGAGTGATCTCCCCTAAACTTTCTCGAATATTCTTATATGAAACAACAGGGGATGGCAACTCAGGATATAGACATGATTTTTAATCCATTTTAAATACTTAAACGTTTTAAAATAGAATAGAATCTCGTAGAAAAAAGAATTGCACACCAAGTGAACGGCAAATAAAATGTGGATAATAGTGCGGAATTTTATTAGTCCTTTATAAATTTACATTTGTTTTTTGAGAAATCGGAAATAGCAAAAATTACTACTTCCGGTCAACAGAAATTACTCAACATTTAACAGAAGGCAGAGAATAAGATATTTTACTTACATGTAAAATTTCATTTATCTATCTGAAATAGTACTCAAGTTATAGGCTTTTGAAAATCGGAAATCCCTCAAAAGTTTATACGGATCTACGATTTCGATATAATACTTATACATGAAATTTCATCAACCTAGCTGTAACGGTACTCAAGTTATCATGTTTACACACACACATACACACATACACACATACAGACACAGACATACGGACAAGATTGCAAAACTAAAATATCGTTGAGGACTTTTTTTAGTACTTAATTATTTCTATTAATGGACTCTCAGGAAACATGCATAAAATCATATTAATTATATCATAAATTTAAATCAAATACCAATCAATAATTTTTATTTTAAAATCTATATATTATGGTTACCCCCCCCCCCCCCCCCCCCATCCGCCCCCTCTGTGGTCAAAGCTCCGCTGTGGTCAAAGCTCCGCTGTGGTCAAAGCCCCGCTGTGGTCAAACCCCCTATGGTCAAAGCCCATCTGTGGTCAAAGCCCCGCTTTGGACAAAGCCCCGCTCTGGACAAAGCCCCTATAGTCAAACCCCATATGTTCAAAGCACCTGTGGTCAAAGCACGTATGGCCCACATTTGTTCTCAGTCATGAGTCTATGAAACCTTCAAAACTAAAACATCATTTGAGTTTGTTTTCGTAGTTGCTTGTCTTTGTGAAATATATTCATTCAGATGATAGCAAAGAAGAGTTGGTATTTTATGAAGATATCGTTTTTTTTTAACTGGATGATTAAAATACAAATACGGCTGTGTGTTTGAACAGATGGTGCGCCATCTATGTTTAGGTCTAAATTGGGCTTCTAGAAAACAAACCAAGGGGAATCCACTGCATGATCCACCGGCATTCTCTCGCCAGCAAGACTCTTCCGACTCCATTGCTAATAAAAGTCGTAAATATTAAATCTGGAGCCATTAAAGAACAGCGCAAAGACATGAATAAAGATCACGAGGTTCTGCTTTTCTACACTACAGTTGGCTGGCTGTCTAACGAAATATTGTGAATAGTGTTTTTTGAATTTAACAATGAAATCAAATTGTTCTTAGAAGTCAAAGGAAACAACACCATTTGATATACTTTAACAACAAAGAGTAGATGGAGAGAGTATCATACCTAGCAGATATATTTGAACATCAACATAAGCCTAACCTGAAGCTTCTGGGAACCTAAACGAATAATCTCTTTTATGATAATTTCGGAGCATTTTTATCAAAGCTGCAAAACTGGCGAAGAAAAAATAAATCTTAAAAATATTGTTGTGTTTCAGAAAATCTGTAGCGTGGTAGATGGATATGATTGTGAGATAAATAACAATTTGAAAGAAGCGATTTCTGGGCATCTTGAATCTCTTGAAACGAACTGCGGCGTTATTTTACCTGAGCTGAAAGAAGAAGAATCTGTTCTGCCCAGGATACCCATACTCAGTAGCGTAGCGAGGGGGGGGGGGGGGGAGACATATGTCCCCGGGCGCCGACGTTAAGGGGCGCCAAAATGGGTTGGAAAAATAAATTGAAAGGTTGAGGTGGGTGCAAATCGAAAGTTTGAGAGGGGGGGTCCGAATCGAAAATTTGTCCCCGGGCGCTACGCCTCTGCTCATACTCTGCTCCCATTGATGTTGCCAGCATTCCCGATAAATTACAAAGATGAATTCTTGAATTTGCGTAATGATTCCGCATCAGATGAAACACTGCTCACACAATGTTGTTGTAGTGTGCACGATTCATACCCAAAGGTGAAATTGATTGCCTTTCGAGTTTTAGTTCAATGTTGTGTTAACATATTTCTGCGATAGTGGATTTTAAACACTTCTCCAATTAAAAACAAAACAAAGAAATAAATTAAATAATGATACTGACATGAGGTTGGCGTTAACAAAAACTAAACCTCGGATGTTTAGTAAATTGCATGCATTTTTACTCTTCGTATTCAAACAGTGATAAAGAATAATCCATATTGAAAGTATACTATGTTTACTCATGTTATTGGAGCCAGAAGTTGACAAAGCCAACAGTAAAATATTGCATCAAATCTATAAATGGGAAAATGATTTGATAAAGAAATAAATTTAGGAGACTCCTGGTAAAGTTCAACCCAAACTACAACAACCCGCTACAAGCCCGTTCTCAGAGGTCACATCATCGTGGCCCATAGGTTGAGATCTATACTGCCTTTGGCCACCATTGTTGTGGCCCAATATGGTTGGACCATCATGTCGAGTCAGACATGTCAAGTGGCCAGTGAACACAACTAAAATATTTAAATTGTTGAAAGTCAATAATAGCGATGTGCTAATCTTTAGTCAGTGATTAACACAGAAGGTTCTAGCAATGTTTACTCTAATATCAGCTCAATCCTTCTAGAAGTCATCCTCCCCAACAATTCGTGAGTTTTCAATTTTAGTTGAATGCATTTTGGAACTTCAATTAAAATCTACGTGTGTATATTTTTTTTTTGCTTTGATGCGATCCACCCACCCCATCCTTCAAGCGTGTAACGCTACAATGTCTGGTTATATTTAATTTGACAATAAGATATTTTTGAATTTTATTTAATTAAAAAATTGCAAGAAAATTTGGGAAAAGTAAATTAATCGTTTGAAAAAAAAAATTGATATATTCAAAAAAGTTTAAAGCTAATTAGAACGCAGCACACATTTCATTGGGAAAGTAGTAATATAATACGATGTTATTTTTTTATGTTTCAAAATTTTAATTTACATAATTTTATATAAATCACTATTTCGTGCAGTAATATCGATTGTTTCAACCTTTATCTTATATATCGTTTTCCACTCAAAATAATATTTACTATATTAAAAAATAATTACACGAAAATCCCTTATTTAATATTAATTCTGTACCCCTTACTGAAGGGACACAATTTTTAAATACAAGGGAAATAACTTAACAAAATAGCTCAAACAAAAACGAATCGAACAACTCATAACAAAATGCACCATGTTTATTACTGTTTTACTTATATGATGAATTCAATTATTCTGTAGACAAAAGGTTGTGTACTAGTTATAGATAAAATAAAATACAACGTGTATCATATTTTCATTTATAATTAATAAACATTAATAAACATTAGCTTTATTTTAAGAATTATTATTTAACTAGTGTTAAAAATTGTTTAATTATGTGTGGTTCTCTATCTTTTTGTCTATATCTGGATCCCTTACGTAAGGGACAAATTAAATATAATAATAGTCATCGTTAGGTTTGGGGTGGAAAACATACCACTAAACATTATATATGTTTTAATAAGCATGATCAAAAATATTAAAATAAAGAGTACACTTGTATATTTTGTGTATTTATGTCGACTTCAGCATTTTTTCTGACATTATCTTTTAGAAACGGTATTTGCTCTTGTCGTTCTTCTTTATGAATTTTACAACATTTTTTTGCGGTAATGAACACGAAACTAATTTTGACAACAGACTTTAATGAGTCAAACAAATCTTCTATTTTAAGTAAAATTTGGCATTTTACAATAATTGCTCGAAATCAATAAATTATGGACATTATGTTAGATATATGTACACCACACAAACTGTTTAAATCAATTAAAGCTCTAAAACTGTAGCGCTGTTATCGAATCTGCGGAAAAAAACAGATTTTAAACAAAATCTGAATATTTTCTTTGGTTATTTCCCATTTATCTGACAATTGTTACAGCGTTTTGTGCATGAACTTTTAACCTTTTATCCTTGTGTCTCTACGCCTTTCTTGTTGATGAAATAAAGAACAAAGTAAAATTGCTGTTCGTTACAGATTCAAAAATAAAATAATACATTTGTGTTGTAACTTGTAGGCTGCTAGTAAAATTTAGTCTTATTTTTGCTTAAATAATTTGTTATTTAACTCACTAAATATAAATAACTAACCTAATCATAAACGAAATTATTAAAACGTCACTATATTCAGATTTTTTAAGGATATTAAATAACTATAAATAACTTGATGAAAAAAACTATTTTAAAAAATAAAGCAATCCAAAAGTAAACCAAAGTAGTACTGAAAAAAAATATTTCTATTCTAGTTACACGTTTAAAAACGATAATAAAATTGTTTGAAGGAGATTAGCGGATACTCGATGACAATAGGCTGTTTCTGTGTACTTAACACATAGCTCATACTACACGCATGTGGGGAGTGTTAAGGTTTTAGTTTTACTTTATCATATAACATTTACATAAAACAAAATCTGAGTTCAAAATAAAGCAGTATAGAAGAGTATCCTTAAAGTTTACCTTAATTATTCAACAACGAATTCAATTAAAGTTCAGGTTTTAAATCTACATTTTATTTCGGCACATTTCCAACAAAATCAAACGAACAATATTTGTATATGGTATTAGTGTACAAACGGAATTTATTATTTCAGACAACTAAGCCTCCATAGCTCAGTGGCTAGAGCACTGGTCTTGTAAACCAGTGGTCGTGAGTTCAATCCTCACTGGGGGCTATTTCCTTTTTTTTCTAATACGAATCTGATATTTGGGTGTTGCTCATTAAAGTAATATTTTCGCTAAAGTACAATTTAACAATACCTATTAGATAGCGCGTTAAATTTTTAAAAAAAGCATGCGTTGCATGCATCATATCGTATGGGTAGTAAATTGGGTTCTATTAAATCGGCACATAATTATATGTTTTTTCATTAACTATCTTTTCTTTTTCAATCGCCAGTTAATCAACGACAGAACATACATAAAATAATGTACATTATTAAAACACAGTATAAGGCTCAATATCAAATGATGTATTACATGATTTGAATGGTGGAGTGTGTACAATTACTAAATACGAAGTGACTACTCGGAAAAAGATTGTTTCGGCTGAAGACAAGAAACACAATAGTTCTGCGCATGCGCAATGGCCTTAATAGCTGCGCGAGGGTTAGGGTTAGGGCTAGGGTTAGGGAGAGGGTTATGGTTCTGCGGTTTGTTTGAAAACACACGCATGCGCAGTACCATCGAAAACATCGCCATTGCGCATGCATATCTTTTTCCGGCTAGAATCGGTGCTATATTATGCCCTTTACACAGCACTGTTTCTGGCGACCCAACAGGAAGTCACGGGACGATGTTAAAAGTATAAAAGTATAAAAGTATACATTTTCTATATACATTTTATTTCGTTGGGGGGGGGGGGGGGGGATAGACTTTTTTTTTCGAAGAGACGCCTGTAAGAAACTGGATAATTTTCTATTTTTCGACAAGGCTTTGTTTGTGTGGTGTCTCTTGTTTCTAAGAATAGCCTGCATGCTTGTACAAGGGTAACTTTTCTTATTGTTTATTTCCAGTCTGGTAACACGAGGAGTAGTAAATATAAAAAAATATTTTTTGTAGAAGTAGATAAACAAAGGGATTATGACGTAATGGTTTATTTTCGTTAGCAGCACCAGACCAGTGTCGTAGCGAGGAGTGGGGGGGGGGGGGGTCTGCATATGTTCCCGGGCGCCGACCTTAGGGGGCGCCAAAGTGGGTTGGAAAAAACAAATTAAAATCTCATTGTAGCAGCAATTTTGCATTACAAATATAAAAAAAAAGATACGGGGAGGGGGGTGCAAATAGAACGTTTGAGGTGGGGGGGGGTTGCAAATTAAAAGTTTGTCCCGGGCGCCGGTAAGGGTGCAACGCCTCTGCACCAGACTAGCGGTTGTGGCGTCACTCGAAAAATTTTAGCGATTGGTAATTGCTACAAAATTCAACATAAGTTAATTAAGGTAACCCTATCCTTTTGATTAATTGTAATATATTTGAAAGTTATAGTGAATGATTGTCACTTTTGAATTTTTTTTGCCTCAGACATGTAATGTACAGTGCCAGTTTGCCTTGCCATGTTCGCTTTAGTATTACAGTTTTCATCATCGTTTTGTAAGGACTGATACAGATTAACATTAGTAATATTTCTTTATTACATGTAGCCTACTTAAATTCATTTAAGATGGTTTGCTTATAAAAAGAACTAGTACAAAACGTCTAATTACAATCTTATTTCTAAACCTGAAAATGCTAATGTGTAGTTCAAAGGTGATTCAATGGAGTTTTTTTAATAGTCGTTTTGGGTTATGGGGTTTGGGCTTTTAAGTAGAACTGAAATACATTTTATAATTATTATAAGCAGCTGGTATGTTATGTCGAGTACAATGAGACACAACAGATCAAACATTCTTCCTTTTTAAACATCCGTATCTATAGCAGTCCTCCCACAGCTTCCTTTTTTAAAATTATAATTTGTCCCGTTGAGGGATCCACATTTTTTATTATA
This sequence comes from Physella acuta, assembly GCF_028476545.2. NCBI lineage: Eukaryota > Metazoa > Mollusca > Gastropoda > Physidae > Physella > Physella acuta. The sequence goes on from NW_026731961.1 coordinate 619,593, forward strand.
TCTATTAATTTAAAAATATTCCACTGTAAGATGCTATTGAAATATATATAACCAATTAAAAAAATAATATTAAAGTTTTTATCATGGTAACTAAATTAAGATAAAATTAAAAACGATTTGAAAATAAATAAATTACACATAATATCTATTAAAACAAAATTTGATATAAATAATTATTTGTGTGAAGAGAGCGACAAATGGTATACTTTGTAATATACTTTTTTTTACAGGTTTATTTTTTTTTAAAATAGCAAATTGTAAGCTGGTAGTCTCCACTGTAATAACAAACAAAATATTAAAGGGAGGTAAAATATTGAATACGAGCCGACCCGCGGCGTATCATACGCCGCTATTTAGTTGTTTTATTTTTCTGCTTTTCAGTAATTCATAATTTGTGAATTCGACAGTACCAACGCTGACACTGAAAATATTTCTTTAAAACACTATAAGTAGCTCGTTAAGGGCCATAACAGTAGTATATTAGGTCCCTTTTGGGTCGTATGGGTGAAGGAGCCATGGGTGAGCAGGAGCAGGAGCAGGAGCAGGATGCGGAACAAAGGATATATAGTAAAATACTCACCCACCTGGCGGAGGGTGAAGGAGCCGGCGGGACAATGAGATATAGTAAAATACTCACCCAGCGGGGTGAGGGTGGGTGAGGGTGAAGGAGCAGGCGCAGGGTGAAGGAGCCGCAGGCGCAATGACATATAGTAAAATACTCACCCACCTGGGTGAGCAGGTGGGTGAGGGTGAAGGAGCCGCAGGCGCAAAGGCATATAGTAAAATACTCACCCACCCTAGAGTGGGTGAGCAGGTGAGGGAGTAGGTCAGTAGGTCACCACCGGTGACCTTGTGACGTAATTAGTAACATTATGACGTAATCATTGACCTAGTTACGTAATTTTAATGAGTTTTTTAATTAGTTTTAATGAGTTTTTTAAATTTTAATTAATTTTTGACATAGTTACGTAATTTTAATGTTTTTTGATTAATTTGATTTTAATTACTTTGTTTGTGTTTTGTTTGTTTATTTTTTAATAAGTTTAATTAATTCGATTTTTATTTATTTTGTATTTGTTTGATTTTAATTATTTTAATTTTGTTTGTTTACTTGTTGTTTAATTTAATTACTTTGTTTATATTGTGTAATTTTTATTGACTAGTTACGTAATTTGATTATTTGTTTACTTTTAATTATTTTTATTGAGTAGTTACGTAATTGGATTTTAATTTTTTAAATTTTTAAATTTTAAATTTTATTTTATTAACTAGTTACGTAATTTGATTATTTGTTTGAAATTCATTTTATTTCTTTGATTTTAATTACTTTGTTTAATTAATTTATTTGATATATTTCTTTTCTTTGTTGTTTAATGTTGTTTATTTGTTTGAATGTATGTGTGTTTTTAAATTCTCCCCTACAACGAGCGTGTACTAGAACAGTCTTTGTATACCAACCTTTAACCAGACATGTAACACCTGTTACGTATCGACCCGCCCGCGAAGTTTTCTCACCGCTGCCCGTTTTAATGGGAATGTATTGATCGCAGCCGCTGGCCCATCACACCTATATAAATTTCTGTTATGCTTCACCGAGTTTCCCCCGCTCGGTTGACAGCTGTGCAACAGCTGTTGTGCGACAGCTGGTGGTGTAATTAGTCACGGCTCTCGGCTTTTTTCATTAGACATCAGCTGTACATGAACTATGTTCACATATCGTACGCCCGGTCATTCTTTGATCAAATTAAAAAATTTTGTTTCCACATGTCCTGCGAACCGTCCCTTGCTATGTATGAAAGATTAATGGTTGTAACTATTCGCTTATAGCGAGGGTCAGCGAAAACAAAAATATATTTAAGGGTCGGAATTTTCTTTCAACCACCGTTAAGTCAGGTTTTGAGACGAAACGAAGTCTCGGTAGGTTCGTGTTTTTTAATGGGCGACAGGGCGACTTGATGCGTTGGTACGTAGGTATGCGGGGTTAAGGTTCTATAACTCTATATATTTAAATACGTTTTTTTATTCAAATGAGTTTACTCCCCCTAACGTAAGTACATGTAAAGAGGGATTTCCTATAGATCTGTAATGAATTAGGCCTTTTTGACTATGACTTGTTGCCCAGGTGTTGACATGATACGCTTTTTTGAGATATACATACACACACACACACACACAAACACACACACACACACACACACACACACATGCGCGCGCGCGCGAAATTCATACTAGGTCGGTAATGGCGGAGAGAACTTATAGGTATACATTATCATGGCGACAACAAAAGCGACTCTTATTTTATTTACATGAAAGCGTGTTTTCCAAAAAGTGTCACCATGCCATTGTCATTTTCGCAGCGGGGTTTATTTTAAGTGTACCCCGTGCACGGTTGTTTACATTTTAAAAGACGTGTCGCGTGTCTTCCCCTTACGGCTTCCCTAATAGAGAAACGAGAGGAAAGACAACTGTTCTAAAATTAGAACAGACTTGTCTACACACACGAGTATCGTCCCTTGTGAAAAAAAAAATTCGCGTCAGATTCCTTAACTAAACAGTCAATTTCTTTAACAAGTTAAAAAATAATTTAGGAAGACAAGGGTTAACAACATTAGACGCTACCGTTTTTGTTTCCTGTGACGACAAGGCACAATACACTTTTGTATTTTATGTCTCAAGTAGAGGGTGGGATATTTTTTCTTTGTAAGCGTGTTGTAAACAATGGGTAGAGGAAGCGATTACTAGGTAAGAGGGGAGAGAACGTGACGTACATCGCGATATTTGAAAACATGGCGATGTTTAACCTCAACCAAAAAAGGCAATGAACCTAGAAGGAAGACGAATATATATCTTAGTCTTGCAGCAGATTACCTCCCCATGTTCGCTTTAGTATTACAGTTTTCATCAAACTTCTTTTTGACTTGAACTTCGTTAATTTTTAAGAAAGTTTACTTATACATAATACACTACGTCTAATGACAAGTTTTTATTTTTACCACTCAATGTATTTTCTTTTTCTATACCTTACATTGTCATCTTAATTTTTGATCACCTTAGTAAAAATTTGCTTAAGATTATAAACTTCAAGTTTTAAAAAACAACAACGTCGTGTCAAATGACACACCGTTTAAAATGTCTACATTTAAAGTTCACCAAAATAATGACGTAAAAACTAAATATCATATGACATTAGCATACATATCATTCAATCTAATCACTCTAAAGTACAAATCAATAATTTTCATCTCTTTGGCGCTTATAGAAATGTCTAGGTCTGACTAACACAATACTATCTAAAAAATAGAGGAGTTTACTTATATATATGGATTGGCATTATTTACAAAATGCTTTCAAACATTGTGTGATCATGATAATCATAACAAAGCAATTTTCAAATTGCTATAACTGCTAGTCCCATACGTTAAACGTAACAACTAAATATATATATATATATATATATATATACATATATATATATATATATATATATATATATATATATATATATATATATATATATATATATATATATATATATATATATATATATATGGGGGGGGCAAACAATTTGATTTGCGGGGCGACCCTTTTTTTCTAGTTCCGCCAAACATTCGTCAAATATAAGTGCCTCAACTCGCAACATTTCTTTTAGAACCGTGTACTGGTGAAGTGTAACTTGCTTGCTTTTCTTAACCTCCAACTCTTGCAACTTGCTCTTGAGTTTTGTGAATTTACAACCCCAGAAATATTTGGTTTTCAAATCCAGCGATTGCATTGGAAGCGAACCAACATCAATTCCAAATTGTTCAATGCTTATCTATTTTGTTTTTGTGTTGAGATGATTTACTATGAAAACCATCTGTTTTCAAATGGTCAAAAAACTTCCTTATTTTTGGTGATATTAATGCTGAAGTGATTCATGTTAACAGTAGCTTTGGTTTCTTAACGATATTAGTTTTCAGATTTTTCCGTGTCTTCAACAAAAAAAAGTTTTTTTTCCGAAACAATCCACGTTTTCCAGCAAATGATAGCTACTATGATGTTGAATGTTTTCAATTTTGGATGGGCACTTTAAAAGGAAGTACATTGAAATAAGGAGTAGCTAAATATTCTAAAAGAATAGCGTGCATTGTTTATATTTATTATTATATCGTTCGTTATTATATAGTTGCAGAATAATATTTTATATGAGTTTAGAAAATAAAATAATATTATTATTAATATTTGCGTATGGGAACTCGAAAGCCGCTTCTTAGCATCAAAAGAGCCGCATGTTGCGACCACTGACATACACCAGGGGTCGGCAACCTTTTGGGACGGAAGAGCCAAAAGTTACAATTTACCACATTTCATGGTTTTTAAAGAGCCACAATAATTTTTATTTCAATATTATGATATTTGATTATGTATATATAAAATTACATATATATATATATATATATATATATATATATATATATATATATATATATATATATATATATATATATATATATACATATATATATATATATATATATATATATATATATATATATATATATATATATATATATATATTACATTTAAAATTAATAGCTTAAAATATGAAATAATATTTATTCATATAAAAATATACATATGTTTCGCAAAAAACATTTTAAAGTAGTTTAGCAAGCTCTGCTCAAAATTAGAAACTTTACATTGTTATTAGTTATTAGATCTACATCTTTAATTACCGAGTATTGCAGACTAATATTTTTATGAGTTTTGAAAATAAAATAATTATTAATATTTGTGCATGGAGCTGAAGAGCCGCATCTTGACATCAAAAGAGCCGCATGCGGCTCGCGAGCCGCAGGTTGCCGACCCCTGACATACACTCATCTAAAGTACTTTTGTCCCTTTTTCAGGGATCCAGAAATAGATAACATTAACTACATCCATAGACGATCTGCGGTTGAGCAAATTTTAACACTTCTTAATAAATTACAATTCTTAAAATAAAGCAATTGTGTCTTTATTTCTAAGTGAAAGTATGGTATAAGTTGTATTTTCTTTTTATCTACAACTAGTACACAATTATTTACTTATTGAATAATTGAATACAAGGTATTAGTAAATGAGTAATAGAAATTGTGTATTTGTTAAGAATTGTGCGATTTATTTTTCTTTTGAGTTATTATGTAAAGTTATTTCCCTTGCAATTAAAAATTGTGTCCCTTCTGTAAAGGATACAAAATTATATTTTTAAAAAATGGTCGTTTAGTCATGCATCGTTTTCTCTTAATTAAAGAACTTTTTAGCGCAATTTCCATACGGAAAATTGCGATTATTAACTCGTCATTTCTGGATGGATGAATGAATTAATGAATGGATGTGGGTCTGCAGCTTTAAGTCGTATCTCCTCCTCAACGAAGTAATATCGAGGACTAGTTCCAAAAGCAAATATGTTAAGCAAGTTCCGAGGATGATTGTGGGCCAAAAGTATTCCCGGAATTCCTTCCTGGATTTTCCGGAAAGGCCAAAAAAACCTCGAAAAAATGCAGATTTTAGGCCTATATCTCGGCAACCAGACCACTTAGCGACTTGAAACATTTACCAATCGATTCCTGTCATAATTTTGAACAATATTGCCGAAGAAAGTTTTCAAAAATATCCTTTCGTTCGGTCACAAAAAATTAATTACTACTTTTTTTTAAACTGAGCATCGTGTAGGCCTAGGATGATATTTTTTTTTTAAACTGAGCATCGTGTAGGCCTACTCGTTAAAGTAAAACTATTTCCGTTGATATAGGTTAATATAGTTATCTTTTTTTTAGCGCAAAAAATATCCTTTCGTTCGGTCACAAAAAATTAAAAATTGTTATGGATAACATAAGAAAATTAGGGGGTTGGCGTGGTCGAGTCGGTAAAGCTCATGGTTGCTAAACCGAAAAGTCTCGAGTTCGAACCCTCGGGCAGATGAGGCTCGTTATCTGGGGACAGCCACTCTTCTAGGAGAGACAACTCCAAAAACTAAACAACTGCTGCCTTGTAGTGTGTTCTTGGTTGGACAAAGGCTATGGAAGCAAATCCAAAAAGAAAAGCAGGCTGAAATCGGAGTCAATGGCCTCAATGGCGCATAACCAGTTGACACGTAACGCTTAATTGTGTTAGAGGCGTGGTCGAGTCGGCAAAAAGCTCATGGTTGATAAATTCGAACAAAGTCTCGAGTTCAAACCCACTGGTCGATAAATCTCGATCCGCTTCAACACTAATAATTAAGAACGAAGAAGAAGAGAAGAATAAGAAAATTGCGCTTAAATTGTCACTAGACTTTTTATTAACTTGTTTTCAATAAAGTAAATGTTTATTCTGAGTGAAAACAGTATAAAAGAAAAAGGTTGAAAAAATCGATATTACAGTATGATATTGTGATTTATATAAAATTATGTAAATTAAAATTGTGAAACATAAAAAACCCACATCGTATTAAATTACTACTTTACAAATGAGGTCAATACAGTGTTTTAATTAGTATCCCCCCCCCCTTTTTTTTTGAAGATAAACGATTTTAGAAAAAAAAACGCATAATTTACGTTTCCCACATTTTTCTTGCAAATTTGAAACCATATAAAGTTCACAAACGAATATCTTATTGTCTTAAAGATTGTGGGTTTCAAATTTACTTTGACCATACATGGTAGCGTTACACGTTTGAATTTGAGGGGTGGGGTGGATCGCACTAAAGCAAAAAAAAAAATACATAAAACATACACACATCCATTTTACTTGAAGTTCAAAATATATTCAACTAAAAGTAAAAACTTACGAAATGGGGTGTGTGTGTGTGTGTGGTGTTGTGTGTGGGGGGTAATGACTTGCTTTATTAACATGTGTAAATATTACTTACAAGATAAAAATGTCCGTTGATGGAGAAACAAAACATGTGCTAGTTTAATAGTTTGTCTTTTTCCCCAAACCGAAACCAAAACCAAAATCACCACTTTAATTTCAAATTTAACCGTGTGTCCGCTATTTAGTTGTTTTATTTACTACTTTTCAGTAATTCATAATTTGTGAATGCGACACTACCGAAAACACTATCCGTAGCTAGTGAATGACGATTATCCCCACCCTCCCTTTCCCTTGTAGTATGAATTCAACCCACAATCCCTGATTTTCAAGACAGCGCTATAATGTGTTAATTATGTGTATTAAAACTGCTAATCCGACGATTAATGCAGTAATCGATTGTAATTAATTGGCAGCCCAGGTTTGTGATTGCAGACTATGGAGGAGTTTGTGAGGTTAACGAATGAAGTTATAGAAATCACGAGAGGGATAAAACGACATACACAGGACCTAAACACTAAAGTACATATAAATATATACACACACACACACATATATATATATATATATATATATATATATATATATATATATATATATATATATATATATATATATATATATATATATATATATATATATATAATTATATATATATATATATATATATAATTATATATATATATATAAACACATAACATTTAGGTTAAATCGCCATTTCCCGGTTTGGAAATACCCAGGACAGCCGGTGATTAATGTATCAGAAATGTAACTGTATACCGCACGCTTTTACAAAGCCAATAGTAAAATGTTGCATCAAATCTGTGCATTGGCCAATGAATTGATAAAGAAATACATTTAGAAGCCTCCTGGTAAAGTTCAACCAAAACTACAACAACCCGCTACAACCCGTTCTCAGAGGTCACATCATCGTGGCCCATAGGTTGAGATCTATACTGCCTTTGGCCACCCGTGTTGTGGGCCAATGTGATTGGGCCATCATATCTTGATTCCAAAGCCTCGTAAAAATAACTTAAATACTGGGAACCTAGCATACGGCTTGTTAGGTAGATTGATTCAACTATATTAAGCCAATGGCTGAAATTATTTTGTCCCACATAGTATATTGAGCATGGTGTCAATTCTGGCTAGGTTCGTAAGTTGTCTAATATTAAATTGGGGTATGATGAGGGTATAATTAGCTGCAATATATTTTATGTATGTTTCATATTAAATGTTAATTTTGTGTTATATCAAGAAGGCTGTTAGCAGAAGCTGTATATACGTGTCGATAACCAATGTTATGGATATAGAGTGCTGCTGTATACATTTGCTTTTTTATCTTTATAGGCTGTCATTGCGATACATGTAAAGTGCTGTCTATGGTATAGATGAAATTTGTTGGTGTATACATGAGTGTGCTTTTGTTTTTACTTTCATGTCTACGAATATTTTGCAAAAGGCCATTAACACTCATTAACCTGTCTGAACTACTGTATCGTTTCAGTGGCTATGTATAAGGTTAAATGGTTAGAGTAACTACACTTAAACTCGTGTTTCTTCCACTCCAACCAAGCAAATCATGTCACTTTTAGATAACCTGGTCAATGTCATTAGCGCTTATTATAAACACAACTGTATGTATAAGACCGACATTTAACTTAAACACATGTAAAGTAAAATGTGTTGTGAATCAGCCGACTTAGTAAAGTAAACATAATGTAAGAACACGCGTACATGCTAGTATATAAGTTAGACATACGTTCACATACTTCTGTTTTGATTGTTTTAACATCAAAATATGAATAAAACTAGAAAATAAAAATTTGAATTTAAAAATAAAATAAAACATAAATACAAAATAAAGATATAAAGGTGGTGACAGTCTCAAAATATGATGGGCACACCGACGACTACACTTACATATAACAGTCTCATATGTTGGGCACACCAACACCAACACTTACATATAACAGTCTCAATTGTTGGGCACACCAACACCAACACTCACATATAACAGTCTCATATGTTGGGCACACCAACACCAACACTTACATATAACAGTCTCAATTGTTGGGCACACCAACACCAACACTCACATATAACAGTCTCATATGCTGGACACACCAACACTCACATATAACAGTCTCATATGTTGGGCACACCAACACCTACACTCACATATAACAGTCTCATATGTTGGGCACACCAATACCAACACTTGCATATAACAGTCTCATATGTTGGGCACACCAACACCAACACTCACATATAACAGTCTCATATGTTAGGCACACCAACACCAAAACTTACATATAACACTGTAAGTGTTGGTGAGTCCAACATTTTATATGGCAACCCAACACTCACATATAACAGTCTCATATGTTGGGCACACCAACACCAACATTCACATATAACAGTCTCATATGTTGGGGCACAACAACACCAACACTCACATATAACAGTCTCATATGTTGGGCACACGAACACCAACACTTACATATAACAGTCTCATATGTTAGGCACACCAACACCAACATTCACATATAACAGTCTCATATGTTAGGCACACCAATACCAACACTTACATATAACAGTCTCATATGTTAGGCACACCAACACCAACATTCACATATAACAGTCTCATATGTTGGGGCACAACAACACCAACACTCACATATAACAGTCTCATATGTTGGGCACACGAACACCAACACTTACAAATCGGCAAAAAAAAACACGAATGCACTTATGCACATAACATGATGCTGTAATTTATTTTAATTGAAAAAAAAAACTTTTTTTTTTGAAATCCCGAACAGGCCAGCAATGAGTATCTTATGTTCGTATTTTGTGTTTGTATGTATATATATATATGTTACTGAGTGTATTACTCGCAACGCCAACTGTTACAGAGTGTATTTACTTGTGCTATCTTTGACCGGCACACAACATTAATCACAATACAGATACTCTGAAGTGCAGGTTTACATTTATCTCTTTATTAATTTGATCAATAGAAATGTTCCACATAGCAATGCATCAATGTTCCACAAGAATACATTGAACCAACTGACCCCCACTGTCCTCACTAGTTCTCACACATCAGAATACACGTGTCCATGGTTCAGGCTTCCGATCTTATTCTCACAAATTAAAACACGTATCTACAGTTCAGGCTTCAACTTCTGTTCTCTCCACTTCTGTCGTGCAGACCTATTATATCGCCTCCCAACTACGCAGTCGTCTTGTACTAGTTATTATTAGACTTTTGTTTCTATTTCTGTCACACCACCTGCATCCGTTGCATCAGTTCAGTTTGGCCTTGGTCATGTCTTAGTTGACAGACTGTATTGCGTTCTTATCAATCGTCTTTAGTAACTACACTAGTTATATATATATATATATATATATATATATATATATATATATATATATATATATATATATATATATATATATATATATATATATATATATATATATATATATATATGAGACCATATATATACACATATTATTTATATATAGGCCTATATATACATATATATATATATATATATATATATATATATATATATATATATATATATATATATATATATATATATATATATATATATATATATATATATATATATATATATATACACACAAATATTATTCATATATAGGCCTATATATATATATATATATATATATATATATATATATATATATATATATATATATATATATATATATATATATATATATATATATATATATATATATATATATATATATATATATATATATATATATATATATATATATATATATACACACACATATTATTCATATATAGGCCTATATATATATATATATATATATATATATATATATATATATATATATATATATATATATATATATACATATATATATATATATACACACACATATTATTCATATATAGGCCTATATCTATATATATATATATATATATATATATATATATATATATATATATATATATACATATATATATATATATATATATATATATATATATATATATATATATATATATATATACATATATATATATATATATATATATATATATATATATATATATATACATATATATATATATATATATATATATATATATATATATATATATATATATATATATATATATATATATATATATATATATATATACATATATATATATATATACATATATATATATATATATATATATATATATATATATATATATATATATATATATATATATATATATATATATATATATATATATATATATATACACACACACATATTATTCATATATAGGCCTATATATATATATATATATATATATATATATATATATATATATATATATATATATATATATATATATATATATATATATATATATGGGGGGGGGGGCAAAAAATTTGATTTGCGGGGTGACCCTTTTTTTCTAGTTCCGCCACTGGTCACATTCGTCAAATATATGTGCCTCAACTCGCGATATTTCTTTTAGAACAGTGTACTGGTGAAGTGTAACTTGTATGCTTTTCTTAACCTCCAACTCTTGCAACTTGCTCTTGAGTTTTGTGAATTTACAATCCCACACATATTTGGTTTTCAAATCCAGCGATTGCATTTGAAGCGAACTAACATCAATTCCAAATGGTTCAATGCTTATCTCATTTGTTTTTGTGTTGAGATGATTTACTATGAACGCCATCTGTTTTCAAATAGTCAAATCTCTCAGCGAAAACTTCCTTCTTTTTGGTGATATTAATGATGAAGTGATTCATGTTAACAGTAGCTTTGGTTTCTTCACGGTATTAGTTTTCAGATTTTTTCCGTGTCTTCTTCAACAAAAACAAGTATTTTTTTAATCGAAACAATCCACGTTTTCCAGCAAATGATTGCTACCATGATGTTGAATGTTTTCAATTTTGGATGGACACTTTAATAGGAAGTACATTGAAATAAGGAATAACTAAATATTCTAAAAGAATAGCGTGTATTAATGTTTATATGCATTATTATATCGTTCGTTATTATATGGTTACAGAATAATATTTTATATGAGTTTAGAAAATAAAATATTATTATTAATATTTGTGTATGGGAACTTGAGAGCCGCATCTTATCATTAAAAGAGCCGCATGTTACCGACCCCTGTTTAACACTCATCACTAGTACTTTTGTCCCTTTTTAAGGGATCCAGAAATAGCTATGCAAAACCCTGGTAGATGCGTAGTTAAGTAAATTTTAACACTTCTTAAATTACAATTCTTAAAATAAAGCCAGTGTGTTTTTATTTCTAAGTGACAGTATGGTATAAGTTGTATTTTCTTTTTAGCTATAACTAGTACACAATTATTTGCTTACTGAATAATTACAAACGTGGTGTTAGTAAATGAGTAAAAGAAATGGTGTATTTTGTTAAGAGTTGTTCGATTTATTTTTCTTTTGAGTTATTATGTAAAGTTATTTCCCTTGCATTTAAAAACTGTGTCCCTTCTATAAAGAATACAGAATTATATTTTAAAAAAAAAATGGTCGTTTAGTCATGCATCGTTTTTTCTTAATTAAAGAACTTTTTTTTTCAATAGAAAAAGGTTGAAAAATCGATATTACTGCATGATATTGTGATTTATATAAAATTATGTAAATTAAAATTGTGAAACATAAAAACCCATATCGTATTAAATTACTACTTTACAAATGAGGTCAATACAGTGTTATACTTAGTATCCCACCCCCTCCCCCATTTTTGAAGATAAACGATTTTAGAAAAAAAATTACGTTTCCCACATTTTTCTTGCAAATTTTAAACCATATAAAGTTCACTAACAAATATCTTATTGTCTTAAAGATTGTGGGTTTCAAATTTAATTTGACCATACATGGTAGCGTTACACATTTGAAGTTGGGGTTGGGATTGATCGTACTAAAGCAAAAAAGAAATACAAAAAACATACACACATCCATTTTACTTGACGTTCAAAATATATTCAACTAAAAGGAAAAACTTACGAAATGGGGTGTGTGTGTGTGGGTGGGGGGGGGATGATGACTTGCTTTATTAACATGTGTAAACATTACTTGTAAGATAAATGTCCGTTGATGGAGAAACAAAACATGTGCTAGTTTAATAGTTTGTCTTTTTCCCCAAACCGAAACCAAAACCAAAATCACCACTTTAAATACAAATTTAATCGTGTGTTCACTAGTTGTTTTTTTACTACTTTTCAGTAATTCATAATTTGTGAATTCGACACTACCAATGCTGTCACTGAAAACATTTTGCTTTCAAACACTATCAGTAGCTCGTGAAGGACGATTATCCCCACCCTCCCTTTCTTCGTGGTGAGAATTCAACCCACGATCTCTGATTTTCAAGACAGCACTATTAAGTTCTTAATTATTTGTATTAAAACGCCTAATCCGACGATTAATGCAGAAATCGATTGTAATTAATTGGCAGCCCAGGTTTGTGATGGTAGATTGTGGAGGAGTACGTGAGGTTAACGGATGAAGTTATAAAAATCACGACAGGGATAAAGCGACATACATAGGACCAAACCACTAAAGTACATATAAATATATACACACATATATAATTATATATATATATATATATATATATATATATATATATATATATATATATATATATATATATATGTGTGTGTGTGTGTGTTTGTATATATATATAAATCTTTGCTAGCCACCATATTTTATCAGATACTATAAATCTAATCCAGCAAAGCATTGCGTCTCTACGACCTATTCCGGAAAGATACTTGCCCGAATGCCGTTTGCATTAAGACATTAATAAAGATCACGAGGTTCTGCTTTTCTACAGTACAGTACGCTGGCTGTCAAACGAAATGTTTTGAATCGTGTTTTTTAATTGAAATCTGAAATCAAAGTGTTCTTGGAAGTGCAAAGGAAACTAGACATATACTTAAAACGACATAGAGTGGTTGGAGAGAGTATCATACCTAGCAGATATATTCGAACATCAACATAAGCTTAACCTGTAGCTACAGGGAAAATGAAACGAATACTATATATCAATTGATATAAATAAAAAGTGAGGGTGTGTACAGTACGTTCTACTGACATGGACACGGTTTCGAACTCGAGACTTTCGGGTTTGCATCCAAGCGCTCTACCGCCTTGGCCACGCCTTGTTGTTATATTGCAAAAAAAAGTAAATGTAGATTTAAAATATTATTTTAGGCTGACTGTTTATTTGAAAATAGATTTGTTATAGGACTACCATTTTTAATAACACTTTATTAAATTGCATCTTTTGTTCACAAGTGGTTTTGTAAATGTTTTATAATACACAAAAAACCTCAAAAATCACTATATACCAGATGTATGAGATGTTAAAACGGTTAACTAGAAGTTTTGTTCAGGTTTCTATATTGTTAATTTTATTTTATTATATACAAACATTTTTTGTTTTTTATTAAATTAGTAACTTTGTGTTTTGGTGTTGTCAGGGTTAATGTCACAGTGTGCGGATATGACAATAAGGATCTTTTATTAACGTTTTTCTCATTGTAGCTTTATGAAAAGTCATTATACGATGGTTATGCCTGTACCGGTACACAACGTTTGTAGTAGCTCCATTTAAATACTTGCTCCATTTATTTGTGATCCGAAATGTATTTTTTAAAATAATTGTGACCTTAATTTTATAGTATGCCATTCAAAATTGAAGGTTAAGCCCTAATAAAAAACGGAGGTGTCATTTTAAAATACATTTTAATTAACTACTGCTTACAAACATTTTTTTTTAAGTGTGGTCTCCTTTCCAACAAAGCTTTAGAGAAAAATCGGGTGACACAAGCGAGTTACTTGCCTATTGCCTAATGTTGTACTACCTAATCTATACAGCTGACTATGTTTTAAACGTGGAACCATTCGATTACGTTACCTGCCCGTACATAATAAAATTAAAAAAACAGGTAATTTATTAGTTTTAATACCAGTGTAATATAAAGATTGTTACTGGCTGTAACGACGCCATTGCTGTCCACTAATTCGACACATTCCTCATCCTTTCTCACATCTTGTTCAGTGGTTCTAACTACGTTTTCATCTAGACCAGCAGTAGCAATATACCTTTTTTCATCAGAATAAATGCGCTCTATAAGACCCTCAACAAGAGGGGAAACAACCCAACCTATGTATCATCATACACCTTTCTAACGCTAACACAGTGGACACAGGACACTTGAACAAAAACATAAGTGGTAATAATAATTTCTGAAGGCCAACCAGAACAAGCCTTCCCCTTTTTGAAGGTTTATAAAGGGTCCAACTGGACATGGGACTGTTAATCTTTCGTCCGCACTAAAATACATTAGCTCAGGGGTCGGCAACCTTTTGAAGCGGAAGTTACAATTTTCAAAATTTTCCCTGGTTTTAAAGAGACACTAACATTTTTTTTATTTCAAATATTTTATTTTTTTATTAAGATTATTAGTATTTATTCAAGGAGCTGGAGAGCCGCATCTTGATATCAAAAGAGCCGCATGCGGCTCGCGAGCCGCAGGTTGCCGACCCCTGGTTTAGACAAGAAATATGTTGTTGGACAATCGGTAATGGAAGGAAAGTACAGTTTTGTGTTATCAAACTCCAGTTGTTTGATTGGACTGTAGTGCATGCCTATTTTCTTCCCCTTCATAAAACAAACTACAAGATAAAAAAATTAAAATAGATGAATGAACCGCATACAGCATGCGATATGTGGGTTTTTTTTTGTTCGAACATTTTTAATAATTTTGTTGAGTATTAATTATTTTAATCATTTCATTTACTAGAAAGTAGACAAATGAGACTTTTATTTACATTGTTCTCTACAGATTGAAGCTATGACGCAACATCACTTTTTCTATTTATTTTAAATTTTAATTTTTGACCTCTTAAAAAGGGTACAACAACTGTTGACAAATTAGCAAATATTATCTGGGAAGGTTTATTGTCGGCTGATGGTAATAAATTCGGTGTGCGATAAAGCTCAATGATGTTAATCCTAAAAATTCCGAGATAAGGTTCCATGGCTTGAGACAGCCACTCATTTGAGAGAGAAAACTCCAAAACTCAAACAACTGATGGTAGCACGTCAACAGAATGTAATGGCCATGGTGTCAGTATAGAACAGTGTTTTATTCAGGCAACACTCCGGGTAATGATGGCGTCTATGTTTACAAAATTAATACCTGTGTAGTAATCGAAAAATTAAGGAACTAGAAAAAAAGGTTATATCAATGTGTATATTTCATTTATTTTTATTAAATAATCATTGTTTTATTATTTCTATTGTTAACTATGTAAAAATGAAAAACCCATTTTAAAAAAAAAGGTCATTATTTGTAGCTATTAATACACTTTTAAATATTTTTTGTCTCAGATGGTTCTTTATTCTTCTTTAAAATAAATGTATCATATATTTTCGTAAAGAAGAAATTACTATGAAAATAATTTTTATTATAACACACAAATAATGTGATAAGAAGAAGAAAATTGATGTAACAAAAGCGATGCAGATGTTTGAATTATTGCGTTCTTGTGTGTACATTTTGATAGCTGTGTGTGGGGTTTTCTTTGATCCTTCAATTGCGTCGCCCATGAACCTCCGCGTGTATAAGTTTTCAAGTTATCTTGTTTGTATACGTTTGCTGTGTCAATTCTGGTAGTACAAAAACAACAAAGCGATCATTTATAAACTAAACAAGACACACGAGTATGTACACCTCCAGTTTAGATGGACACGCTGGTTTAGAAGGGCACGTAGAGACAACAGTTTAAAAAGTTGGATTCAAATGTTTTAAATATATGTATTGTGTTGTTACTATACACGCTGAATACAAGTGATTATATACATGAACGGCAGCGACCCAATAGTTCCCAACTGAGTTCATACTGCAATACTATACTAACAATCATTTATATTAAATTGTGTCTTTATTTGTAAGGGATCCAGAAATAACTTATCAAGAAACAGAGGGGGTTGTTCGTCAAGCACATTTTAACTATACTTTAGCAACGATTCTTAAATTAAAGTTATGGTTTCTCTGTCTAATTAAGATACAAGTTGTTTTTTGTAAAGAAAATATCTAAAACTAGTACACTTACGACTACTGTAGTATTGCGATCTAACAATGTAAGACTCTAATAACTATGGTGCATTTTTATTTTTATTTTTGAATCGTATTTGTTTTATTTATTTTCTTAAGTTATAGCCCTTGCACGTCAACAATATTTTTAACAACACGAGAGTGATAGAGCATTCGATCTTAATTAACCGCGGCTTATTAGTGTGTTATTTGTTACGTTTAGAGTTTCATGTGAGATGGCTTTGTTATGATTATCATGATCACACAGTTTAACAAACCATTGGGTCAACTTCAGCATGAGTGGGCAAAAAGCTGCTAGTTAGTGCCCCGCCCTCCTTCTTGGAGAAAAAACGGCATGCAGGCAGTAGCGAATTCAGAGTTAAATGGCGTTATGTCAGATCTCATAATGACTTGTGTTATATGCCACATACTTTTGCAGCGTAAAAATTCTTACTGCTAGCATAGACATTGGAGTGTAAAGAGCTATCAAATGACATTTATATTAATATCTCGTGGGCTGACTGATAATATTAAGAGTTATTTTACGGTACTCACAAAAATCTAAACTGTTCACTAACACACTCGCATACACAGAGAAAGACAAAGACGACTTCTTAGAATTTTTAGTTTATTTTTTTATTAGTTGCATCATTTCAAGAATCCAAAAAAATGGAGGAAAAAATGCAAAAAACTCGGGACTGTTGCAAGTCCCTGAGTCCATCCAGTTTTGATGGGTACCTGACTTGCATAAATCATATTGGACATAGTACAGACCATAACATAGCTTTAAAAAAACATGAACTCTACTTCATCTGCTCTATGGATCTTTTTTTAAGGTCTGAAAGGGGTGCTTTACTTCTTCTTAACATTACACTTTAGAAGTATAACAATAATATTCGAGCTCAGGAGAGTACAATTAGATGACCCGTCACAACTTTTATTATTTACGAATGTTCTCTACTTGTATGGGTACACCGTTTGAAGATAACTAGACGTTTGAAGAAAAAAAATATATATTTTTTTGGACCATGAAATGGCTAACCCTATTGAGTACGATACATATTTCAGTCTTAATTAGGAATCATATCATTAATAAAACAACACGTGCTTTGTATTTTCACTTTTTTTTCTGCATTCTATTTACAAGGGCCTGTTTGTTACTCACATCCCGTTTATGGGATATATTTATACAAATTCGATGTGTAAAAAAATCGATTGCTAAAAAATCGATAGCCAAAATCAGTTCCCAAAATCTGTACAAAAGAAAAACATTACAAATTATTTAAATATACCCCTCCCCGAACGAAATGGAATTTATATAGAAAATATATACTTTCAACAGTGTCCCAACAGATAGGACACAATTAAATAAAGTTTATTTCCTCTTTGGCCCTTATAGAATTGTTTAGGTGTGACTATCACAATACTATTTATTATTTTTAAATTGCTATAACAACTCGTGTCATACTCTAAACGTAACAACTAACACATCACCGCTATCCACATAGTCGTTGAGTTGTCAAACGATCTACTCAGGTAGAAAGTAAGAAATACCATGAATAATGAAGTTTTTTTTTTAAGCGCTGGCCAAGGCCGAATTTATTATCACCCTTGTGTAGTTAAACAAAAACCGAGAGTGATCTCCCCTAAACTTACTCGCATATTCGTATATAACACTACGGGAGATGACACATCACGATATAGACATGATTTTTATCCATTTTAATTACTTAAACTTTTAAAATAAAATATAATCTCGTAAAAAATAATAGCACACCAAGTGTACGAAAAAAAATTGTGTATAATACTGCGGATCTACACACTTCATATAATACCTACATGTGAAATTTCATCAAGATATCGTGACACACACGCACACGCACAACCACGCGCACGCACAAGCACGCTCGCACGCACAAACACACACACACACACATTGGGCGAGAATGCAAAACTGGGCTCTTTTGACTCATTTAAGTCTATCGGCAAACTTAGTTTCGTGTTCATTAACGCAAAAAAATGTAAAATTCATAAAGAAGAAAGACAAGAGCAAACACCGTTTCTAAAAGAGAATGTCAGATAATGCTGAAGTCGATATAATTCCCAAAACACACAAGTATACTGTTTATTTTAATATTTTTGATCTGCTTAATAAAACAAGTAGAATGTTTTGTGGTATGTTTTCCACACCAAACCTAACGATGCCGTTTATTTTGTTTTAATTTGTCCCTTACATAAGGGATCCAGAAATATACAAATGAGTGTATAAGGACGTGCATTTAACAAATTTTAACACTACTTACATAATTATTCTTAAAATAAAGCTAATGTTTATTAATTATAAGTGAAAATAAGGTACACGTTGTATTTTACTCTATCCATAACTATTCACAGTTTTTTGGCTACAGAATAATTGAATACATCTTATAAGTAAAACAGTAATAAACATGGTGCATTTTTTTTATGAGTTGTTCGATTCGTATTTGTTTGAGCTATTTTGTTAAGTTATTTCCCTTGTATTTTAAAATTGTGTCCCTTCAGTAAGGGATGCAGAATTAATATTAAATATGGCATTTTCGTGTAGTTATTTTTAGCGCAATTTCCATTCTGGAGAATTGCGTTTATTAACTCGTCATTTCTGGGAATGTATGGATGGATGAATGTATGGATGTATGAATGTGTGTCCGGGCTTTAAGTCGTATCTCCTCCTCAACGAAGCAATATCGATGACTAGTTACAAAAGAAATTATGTTAAGCAAGTTACGAGGATGAACATAGGACATAGGCCATAAAAATTCCGGGTTTCTTTCATGGATTTCCCGAAAAAGCCAAAAAACCTCGAAAAAAATTCAGTTTCTGGCCCATATATCGGCAACCAGACCACATAGCGACTTGAAACATGTACCAATCGATTCCTTCCATAATTTAGAACAATATTGCCTAAGAAAGTTTTCAAAAATATACTTTCGTTCGGTCACAAAAAATTTTTTGAATTAATTAAAATTTGGACCGAATTAGTAGGCATATTTTTCCAACCACACCACACGCGTCATCACGTTCAATAGCTGCGCCATCACGTTCAATGGCTGCGACATCACGTTCGGTAGCTAGGCGCGCAATGAATTTTAGTCATGTTACTCTATTGTAAATAAAACATGTAAAATACTGAAAAAAAACATTAATAAAAAACGTTTTAATAACTAACCAATGGTTTTACTAACCCTGCTCTTGATTTACGCTACGACAGAGCTATTTTTAGATAACATAAGGAAATTGCGCTAAAATTGTCACTAGACTTTTTTTAATTACTTGTTTAATAAAGTAAATGTTTATTCTGAGTGAAAACGATATATAAGATAAAGGTTGAAACAATCGATATTACTGAACGATATTGTAATTTATATAAAATTATGCAAATTAAATTTGTAAACATAAAAAAATAACATCGTATTATATTACTACTTTCCCAATGAAATGTGTACTGCGTTTTATTTAGCAATGAACTTCTTTTTAACCATATAAAGTTCACAAACAAATATCTTATTGTCAAAATGAATATAACCAGACATTGTAGAGTTACACGCATCAACGCAAAAAAAAAAACATATACACACGTACATTTTAATTGAAGTTCAAAAATGCATTCAACTAAAATTAAAGACTCACGAATTTGTGGGAAGGATGACTTCTAGAAGGATTGAGCTGATATTAGAGAAAACAATGCTAGAACCTTCTGTGTTAATCACTGACTAAATATTAACAAAACGCTATTATTGACTTTCAATATTTAAAAGATATTAGTTTTGTTCACTGGCCACTTGACATGTCAGACTCGACATGATGGCCCAAACACATTGGGCCAAAACACGGGTGGCCTAAGACAGTATAGATCTCAACTTATGGGCCACAATGATGTGACCTCTGAGAACGGGTTGTAGCGGGTTGTTGTAGTTTGGGTTAAACTTTACCAGGAGGCTCCTAAATTTATTTCCTTATCAAATCATTGTCCCATTTATAGATTTCACGCAATATTTAAAAAAAAATTAAAAACAAAATCAGCGTGTCAGATTTTGGAGTACTAGAGAGTAAATAATGTTGCTTTCTGTTGTTGTTGATTTTAATGTATTAAATAAAAACTAAGTTTGTTTTAAATCAAAGAGCGACATATTGAGTGGTTGCTCACTATTCGCTAAATCACTTTAACTGCCCAGACTTTCCACTATCTCACATAGTTCATTTGTATCATGATATAGGATAAAGTATTATTTTTAACATCAGCTATCACATATATCTATCAACGAGAATAGAGTGATCTACAATAGTGGCACTTAACTTATACAAACTATTCTACAGTACTCACACTATTCTACTGACTTTTAGCACAAAATGGAGGCCACGGAGTTGACGAGAATTAAAAATAAAACGGGAGTGATCTCCCTAAACTTTCTCGAATATCTATATATATAATTCTCTTCTGTGAGCCGGTAGAATCTATATATATAATTCTCTTCTGGGAGCCGGTAGAAAACAAGCTGCAAGCGCGCCTTACATTCCCCTCTCTTCCTCTCTATCGCTACTACCCCCCCCCCCCCACCCCCTCACATGGTCTGGTGAGCTGTGGTTCACGCTGTTTACATTTTACAATCATAGAGACGGGTTTGGTTACGGCTATTAGGGGCAGATAATTTAGTTTGAAACGATTTTAAACTTAGAGGAGGTAACTAAGAGGAGGCTGCTTTCACGTGGGGGGGGGGGGGGTGTTAGTGTTTTTAAGCAAATATTTTCAGTGGCAGCATTAGTACTGTCGAATTCACAAATTATAAATTACTGAAAAGTAGAAAAAAAAAACAACTAAATAGCGGCGTATGATACGCAGCGGGTCGGCTCGTTCTTATATAAAACAACATGGGATGGGAACTCGGGATATAGTTATGATCTTTAATCGCTTGGGTCCATTGTATTTGTCACTAGCACAAGCCACATTTAAGAGGGCATCATAGACGCGGATCTAACGAGATATTGTGATAAATGCAACATTGGTTCAATGTACATGTTTAAATGTTTTGTGTGTTTATGTATGTCAATATCTGGACTGATGCAAAAGTTATAATAATATATTTCTTTTTACGTGTCTTATTTATTTAAATATGCATAGAGCAATCTTTATAGCATTCAAACAATATGTAGCTTAAGTGGTAGTTCAGCCAAGTGTAGCTACAATGTGTCACGCACCATGACACACATAGGTCACCAGTCACAGGTTTATGTACAACAGGAGACGAGTAGACAATACAGTGACTAGGATGTTTACAAAGACTGACGTGTACAGTGATATAGGGGATCAATCCACACAAATGTTGAAGTTTAGACCCTCGAGCCCCACATTTTTGATCCCACTTTGTCCCCTCGGCAGGCTTTAATCCTCGGATTTCGAACACAAGAACGAAGGATTTAAAGTTATTATGATCAGGATCTACGATTTTGATACAATACTTATATATGAAATTTCATCAACCTAGCTGTAACGGTACTCAAGTTATCGTGTTTACACACAGACAGACAGACACACAGACACACAGACATACGGACAAGATTGCAAAATTATGTTTTTCCGTATCAGTGAGGTGTAAAACGTCGAGATTTGTAAATGCACGATTACAAGACTTTCTCTATACGAGAAAGTAAAAACAAAACATTCTGCTAGTCACCACATAGTCTACGCGCTCATTGTTTACATTTGAGAATATTTATTTTAGGAAGCGATGGAGTGGGGGTGTGTTGTGAACCTGGTTAACGGGGCTGTAGCCTGAAATGTTTGTTTTATATCAAGACAGTAAATACAAATGATACGTAGTCATTGTGATAAGATAGCGACACAAAACATCACGTGACGTCCACTGCTCTGGATCCGAAACAATATTTAATCTAAACAGGAATTTTAAAAGGCAATACATCTCCTAGTCTTGACAGGCGGACGTCCAAATTTAACAAGGCTGCTCTTTTTACTGAGACGTGATCAGGAAAAGGCTTTTGATAGAGTGTCACATAGTTTTTTTTTTAATTGAACACAATACTATCTAAACATGTAGGAGCTTACTTTGTACATTTAAAAATATTATTCAACCAATTGTTTTTTTTATCATAATAATCTTATCAAAGCTTTTTCACATTTTTATAACTTCTAATGTCAAACTCTCAACGCAACATCTAACACATCACCGTTAGCATCATATTCGATGAATTGTCAAAGGCGATACACACGTAGCTCCTTTTAGGCATCTCTTCGTGGAGGATCTCACCCCCCCCCCCCCCCACCTTTCACCCCCATCCCCCCCTTCCCCGGCCCGGAAAAAAATCTAATAGTAACTTGACATACTATGATGAGTTTAATTTAAGAAAGGCGCGGTCTAATACCGAATATAGTATCACTATCCTGTTGTTAGAAAAAAATGTTTAATTGCAAGGGAAATAAATAACTCAAATATATAAAACAAATACAAATCCCAAATCAGAAAACCAAAATACACTATAGCTATTACAAACTTTTAGTAAAATACGTATACAACTGCAAAGTAATAAACAACGTCTACTAAAACTAGATGTATTTAAAATGCAAATTACATCTTATTTTCACTTAGAACCTAGAAACATTAACTTTGTTATAATATTTGTTTTATCAGTCTTGTTAAAGTACGCTTTTCCACACTCTACAATTTCTGTGTTTTGTTATTTTCTGGATCCCTTGCATAAGGGACAAAATTAAATTGAAATCAAAGTTAGTGTAGTTTATTTAAAGCAGTGGTTCCCAACCTTTTTCGAGTGGCGACCCCCTTTTTTAAAAAGTAAGTGACCCGCGACCCCCATAGAATTAAAAAGCCGAAATTAGTATGGAAATTAATAAGCACTAAAATAAAATTTTCTAGTAGACTTTCAATATGAACTACTCTTGATAACTGTTTTAATAGCATGAGTAAAATTGCATACTATTCATATAAACCTTCGTGGTTAACTTTTTATTAATTTTTATGTTAACGCCAACCTATGTCATTATAATTATCTTAATTTTGTTTTTAATCGAAGAATAGTGTTGAAAATATATTCTCGAAAAGTCAATCAATTTTACGTTTGGGTATGAATGGTGAATACTACACCGAAATTGTGTCTGCAGTTTTTCATCTTACTCTGAATCATTCTGCAAATCAAAGAATTCATCTTGTAATTCATCGGGGATGCTGGCAACATCAAAGGAAGAAGAGAATGGATAATGCATAAATGCAGATTCTTCTTTTTTCAGCTCAGAGAAATAGCGATGCAGTTCGTTTTCAAGAGATTCAAGATGCCCAGAAATCGCTTCTTTTAAAATTTTAATTATCTCACAATCAGATTCATCTACCACACCGCAGAGTTTCTCAAATTTACAATATTTCCAAGATTTATTTTCTTTACCGATTTTGCAGTTTTGATAAAATTGCCCCGAGATTATCATGGAAAGTTATAATATTCGTTCATTTTCCCTGAAGCTTCAGGTTAAGCTTATCTTGATGTTACAACACATCTGCTAGGTATGATACTCTCTCCAACCACTCTATGTCGTTTTAAGTATACCAAAAAGTCTTGTTTACTTTGCACTTCAATAACAATTTGATTTCAGATTTCAATTCAAAAACACAATTAACAACATTTTTGCAGCGTACTGTAGTGAAGAAGAGCAGAACCTCGTGATCTACATTAATGTTTTTGC
The DNA here is from genome assembly GCF_028476545.2 of Physella acuta. Lineage (NCBI taxonomy): Eukaryota > Metazoa > Mollusca > Gastropoda > Physidae > Physella > Physella acuta. Next base: position 644,307 of record NW_026731961.1, read on the forward strand.
TCAGTTCTTTGAAGGTTCCAGATTTTATATAATTTACGACTTATACTAGCAATGGACTCTTGATGTCGATTGGTTAGGGAAGTGGTTAGGGAGCTAAATCTGTTTTCTGAAAGCCCGATTTTGAGCTAAACATAGATGGCGCGCCATCCGTACAAACCCCCACAGCCGTTCTAACCCATTTTAATCATCCAGTTTTAAAAAAAGGTATTTATTTTCTCCATGCTATCTTCACAAAAGAGCAACTCTTCTTTGCTATCATCCGCATGAATATAGACACAGACCAGCAACTGCGAACACGAACTCACGTCTGTTGATTTATCAACTTGAAAAGCAAACAATTGTTAAAGCTTAATTTCAATAAAAATGTGTTATTTAACATTTACGTACATGCAGCGTTTGGTGAGATTTTCTCCTATTGCTTTTTTTTTTTTTTGCTTGGCATTTTCTATTGCGACTTCATGTGATGCTTGCACTAATCCTGGTGAAAACTTCCTGTTCGATCAAGTCTCTGGCGTTTGCAACTAGCCTCATAACGACGAAAGAACTCCATATATTTTTTTTTTGGTGTGTTCCGAATGACTCGTCTCAAATGAGTTTTAGTTTTGAAGATTTCATAGATTCGGGACTGAGAACAACTTTGTACAGTGCGCTTTGTTTCTTCTCTATTACATTTCCAGTGATGTTAATGAAGCTGAAGTTCAAAAATTCTTCTAAATATTTATGTATTGTTTCAAATTACTAAGGTTTAGTATACCAGTTGGCGACCCCCCAGAAAGACCTTTGCGACCCCCAGGGGGGTCGCGACCCCCAGGTTGGGAACCCGTGATTTAAAGTATAGATTTAGTTGGACGCCAAGGTATAATGGGTAATTAAGATACCATTATTTTACTAAGGCTAACGGGTCGCTGTCGTTCATAAAAGTAGCATATATATTCAGCGTGTACAGTAACAAGACATTACAAAACAACTCGATATTTACAAAACACGATTACTGAACTCACGATTACTCAAAACACTATGCAACTTTTCGATTCGTAATACCTGATACTCTCAGCTAACAATAACTCATATTATTATATCGATTACTATAAAAACACCTTTCATTGATGATATACGATCAATTTGTTTTATAAAATTGCCTTAAGGAATTCTACGAAATTTTCTCTTGCATCGGAAACCACAGCGGTCTGTGTGTAACCAGTTACTAGAGTTCAGTGTGTAGCCGACAATCTAGGTTTTTATTTTTAAAATCTATAGAACTAAAAATGACAAATTAATAGAAGGATGTATGATTTTTAAATTGTTTTTGATCAATCTTACTGTATTCTGGTTTGATAACTCTTTAATCTATTCTGGCCGCAACCCATATTACTAATTACCAGATGCAATAAACATTACCCCCCCTCCCACCCCCTCTAAACATGAATAGAACAAACACATAATAAGGGAGAGAAGTAATACAAATTGAGAAAATTAACATGAAAAGAATAACATATACACGCACGAAAAAATGAACAATAATTAATTAATTATTTTGTTAAGTTACTTCTACAAATGCATTTTTGTTTTCAGAAATGCAAAAATATATTATTTTTGCGTAAATATAACTTTAATATAGGCCTATATCGTTAACTCACAATATTGACATGCAGGCTTTATTATTGATTTTGTACACAATTTGTCTTGATTGCTACTTAACTAGCGTTTTTACCAGCCACACGAATTATAACATTTTAGATCCCATGAATGAGACATCTAATTTAAATATTAAGTACAAGTATATTGAGCCACTTCTGTCTTTCTGTGTCTTTGTTTGTATATTGGATAGCTCGCTATACCCGAATGTTTATGTCAGCAGATCGTCCACGATACATTAGTGTGAGTACTGTTGGCTAGTTTGTAGAAGTTAAATGCCCATACTGTACATCATTGTATTCAAGTTGAAATATGTGATAGTTGATCTTAAAAATAATATGTTATCCTATCTCATGATATGAATACTTTATGTGTGATAGTAGAAAGCTTCAATTATTGCAATATTACTCTGAAATCAGAAACACTGATTTTATTTAAGTTTCAATGTATAAGTTATTTTTACCCCTGTTATTAGAGCGAGTAGTTGACAAAGCCAACAGTAAAATGTTGCATCGTATCTATACATGGGACAATGAACTGATAAAGAAATACATTTAGGAGCCTCCTTGTCTCGTGCAACCAAACTACAACAACCTCCATAAACCTTTGTCAGAAGCCACCTCATCGTAGCCCATAGGTTGAGAGCCATACTGCTTATGGCCGCCCATGTTGTGGCCCAATGTGTTTGGGCCATCATGTCGAGTCAGGCATGTCAAGTGGCCAGGGTATTGTCAACATAATATCTTGATTTCACATCGTGGTAAAAATAACTATTAAGGCCTTATTGAAAACACACAGTTTGTTAGGGAGAGTGATTCAGCTATGGCTAGCCGATGGTTGAAATTATTCAGTCAAATACAATATATCGGGTAAATTGTCTATTAATGATATGTCCGTAAGTGTATAATATTTCGTTGGGTAGGATAAGGATGGAATTTACTTCTATATATGCGCATCTAATGTTTTAATTTTTTTCGATTTTTTCCTCAATAGTATGAAATGAAACCATGTATATATAGGAAGTTACAAAATCAACATAAAGTGATAACTATTTTAAAATGAATTTTTATTTAGTTTTTTTAATTTATACTTAGAGCCCACATTATGTATCGCTTGATCTCAACTTCGACATTTTGGCAAAATTAGTAATAATTATTAGTATTAATTTAAAACGCCTCAGACATATAATTGTATTGCTGGTTGGGATGGGGGGGGGGCGCTGCAGTGGGGTAATTAAGTTGTTCAAATTATTTAAAAAATCAGGTTAATATATTCAAGATATCCTTTTTCCTGTAATCGAAAGGGGTACATGGTATATGGTGACTGTGAAAATAAAAGTTCCATTGTGATGCTTAACTTAAAGATTTGTAAGTATTTATGTTGATTTTCAAATTATAAAAAAAATTAAAACAGAGGAATGTGGTAGGTAGAAGTGTAAATGGTGAATGATATTTCTTCTTTTTAATTTAATAAAACTGTACATTATTATTGTACATTATTATTATTGCCCCACCCTGCTAAAATACATGCTCTATTTCAGGAAAATCCCAACCCCTACCTGAACCCGACCAATATTTTACACAGACAGCCTTTCTGTGTACTACCTACTCCGTACCGTACTCTACCATCTAAACCCGATTTCACCGTGTTTTCGTTTTCTTTCAGGTAGAACAACTTGCTTCAGTAAACTTAATTAAAAACTTCTCAACATCCATAATGCTATGTTTTTATGTGTATATTTATGTACTAAAGACAATTTGACAACTAAATTGTAAACCTACACCAGTCCTCCTATGTCGAATGATGAACAAAGTAATGTAACAGCGGACGCCTCTAGGACAACGTCAAGGCTCGATGATAAAGATTACAAGTCTGAGACATAAAAAAGGAGGATGGGCATTTGTTGCATTAGGGCAAGTGTCCACTCGGCCAATATTCGGGCCAGTGTCCATTTGGGAAATCGGCCTTCGGGCAAACGGCATTCGGGTAAGTTTCTTTCCGGAGTTTGTCGTAGACCCACACCCATGGAGACGTTAAGCGTTGCCTAGTGTAGTTATATTATCTGATAATAAATGGTGGATGGCAAAGATGTATATATATATATATATATATATATATATATATATATATATATATATATATATACATTATTTTTTTTATTATCAGCTACTGATAGTGTTTGAAAGCAAAAAAAAAAAAAAATCAGTCGTCGCATTGGTAGTGTCGAATTCACAAATTATGAATTACTGAAAAGTAGTAAATAAAACCACTAAATAGCAGACACACGGTTAAATTTGAAATTAAAGTGGTGATTTTGGTTTTGGTTTAGAGAAAAAAAAACTATTAACCTAGCGCCCGTTGTGTTTTAATTTTTAGTGTAAATTATTTTTTTTTAACTTCAACTAAAATGGATATGTGTGTATATGTTTTTTGTATTTTTGTGCTTGCTTTACTGCGATCCACCCCCACCCCCCCCTCTTTAAACATGTAACGCTACCATGTATGGTAAACTTTAATTTAAAACCCACACTCTTTAAGACAATAGGATATTCGTTTGTGAATTTTAAAAGGTTTCATAATTGCAAGAAAAATTTGGTAAAAGTAAATTGTGCGTGATTTTTTAAAATTTATTTTTTATTTTATAAAAACTGTTTATATTCAAAATGGGGGATACTAATTATAACACAGTATAGACATCATTGGAAAAGTAGTAATTTAATACAATGTGGGTTTTTCATGTTTAACAATTTTAATTTGCATAATTATATATAGATCACAATATCATACAGTAGTATCGATTTGTTTCAACCTTTGTCTTTAATACTAGTGTATAAACATTTACTTTATTTTAAAAAAAGTTCTTTAATTAAGAAAAAAAAACGACACATGACAAAACGACAATATCTTTTTTTTTAAAATTTAATTCTGTATCCTTTACAGAAGGGGCACAATTTTTAAATGCAAGGGAAATAACTTTACATAAGACACACGATTCACAATATTTCGTTTGACAGCCAGCCTACTGTACTGTAGAAAAGCAGAACTTCGTCATTTTTATTAATGTCTTTGCGCAGTTCTTTAAGCGCTCCAGATTTAATATAATTTACGACTATTACTAGCAATGGAGTCTTGATGGCGATGGCATACCGGCGTATCATGCAATGGATTCCCCTTGGTTGGAGAAATAATTCTTTTTCTGAAAGCCCGATTTTGACCGAAACAAAGATGGCGCAACTTCCGTACAAAGCCCAGAAAAAAAAAATTGAAAAAAAAAACACCACCATTGAACAGATGTAAAACGTGATCGATCACTTCAGGGTGAATAAGTAAATAATAAACTTTATCAGCCTAACGCCATTGTTTTTTTTCTCCCTCTGTTGGTGACATAATTATCTAGCGCTTAAATGTGTTGGTAAGGAAGTCGCTTGTGTTTAATATATGAGACTGTTATATGTGAGTGTTGGTGTTGGTGGGCCCAACATATGAGACTGTCAATACCTTTACATTTTTATTTTTATTTATTTTATTTAAAAAAAGAATTAAATTGTATTCATATTTTGAAGACAAAACAATAAAAAAAAAGTATGTGCTTAGTCATATGTTTACAGGACGGGGAGGCCTAGCGGTCGAGTGCTAGACTGCTAACCTTAAAGTATCTAGATCGAATCCGGGTCCAAGTCAGTAGAACGTCATTTAATGCACACAGCTATGACGTGTACCTAAGTCATGTTATGGAAATTAAGTGCTGACCACACCTTCCCCTCATCTGTAAGAGACATATGAACGTTACCTTAGCTGCCTATGATTGCTAGGTGTAAAGAGGATTATTTCCTTTCATTTTTTTTTAAACCAACCAACTTACATAAAAACATGTAAAGTCGTTTTCGTACATTATGTTTACTCAATTTAACTAAGTGGGCTAATTGGCAATATATTTTACTTTAAGAAAATTATTTTTATTTATAGATGTAAGTTTGTCAACTTTACATGGTTTAAAAATTGCTAGAAAAATATGGGAAGAGTATATCGAAAAGTGATTGGCTGCAGTATTGTAGTGACATGCAACGTTAAGACTTTGTTCGTTGGGAGTAGAACTTGAAGAGGTGAGGTGGTATCGTAGTGTTGAAACGTTGACTAGTCTTGAGTAATAGAGTGTAGTGTAATCGTAAGTTGAGAGTTGTGTAATCGTAAGTTGAGCGTATCGAGTTGATCGTATATCGTAGATGTCATACGTTTTATTTAGTAATCGATATATGAGTAATCGTGAGCTGAGTGTATCGGGTGAATAGTATACATTACTTGAAAAGTGTTTTTGAGTAATGTTAGTTCGTGAATATCGAGTAGTCGAGTAAACGTTGAGTGTAGTTGGTGCACGTTATTGTAAGTTTTAATATCTGACGGAAAAGTAGGCGTTTTATTAAAAAAGATAGTTAAGGGGAATTAACACTAATTCAACGATTTGCATCCACTAATGAACAATAGAGTAATCGAATTTATTTTTTAAGCGTCCCCAATCAGTAGGGATCCAAAAATTTTCATTTTCTTTTATTTTAGAGCTTCACAAATTGTGATTTAGAATAATTAATATTTATTGTAAAATTAAACTAAAAAATTTCGGTGTGCATAATTTCTAAAAAATAAAATATTTAACAAAAGTTACAAACAATAGGCAAAATTCTACTGCTTTTAGATTTAAATGAATTTAGGAATTTAGAATTTTTGTTAAAATTGAAACTTTATGACGTTGTTTTTTATAAATTACAATAAAAAATTTAAAAAAGACATTTTAATTACATTATTTCCCCTGCAAATAAGAACAAACAAAGGAAAACAAATCTACATGGGAGGTAATTTCGTTTTGTTACTGCCTCCGAGAAGTAACTCGCTTGTATCACCCCATTTTTCTCTAAATCTTCGTTGGAAAGGAGACCACACTTTAAAAAAAAACTGTTTGTAAGCAGTAGTTAATTAAAATGTATTTTAAAATGACACATTTGTTATGTATTAGGGCTTAACCTTCAAATTTGAATGGCATACTTTAAAATTAAGGTCAAAATTATTTTAAAAAAATACATTTTGGATCACTAATAAATGGAGCAAGTATTTAAAAGGAGCTACTACAAACGTTGTGTACCGGTACGGGTATTACCATCGTATAATGACTTTTTATAAAGCTATAAAGAGAAAAACGTTAATGAAAGATCTTTATTGTCATATCCACACACTGTGACATCAACCCTGACAACAACACCAAAACACAAAGTTACTAATTTAAAATCAAAACATCTTTATATATAATAAAATAGACAATAAAGAAAACTAGCGCTCTACTTCTAGTTAACCGTTTTAATAGTTCACACACACACACAAACACACACACACATTGGGCAATAATGCAAAACTGGACTCTTTTGACTCATTAAAGTTTATTGTCAAACTTAGTTTCTTGTTCATCACCGCACATAGGCTGTTGTAAAATTCATAAAAAAGAAAGACACAAACAAATACCGTTTCTGTAAGATAATGTCAGAAAAATGCTGAAGTCGATATAAATACCCAATTTACACAAGTGTACTCTGTTATTTAACTATTTTTGATCAAGCTTAATAAAACAAATATAATGTTTAGTGCAGGGGTCGGCAAACTTTTGGGAAGGAAGAGCCAAAAGTTACAATTTACCAAATTTTCAAGTGTTTAAAGAGCCAGTAACATTTTTATTTCAATATTTTGATATTTGATTAGGAATATATATATATATATATATATATATATATATATATATATATATATATATATATATATATATATATATATATATATATATATCAATGTATGTGTGTGTGTGTGTCTGTGTGTGTGTCTGTCTGTGTGTCTTTTATGCATTACCACACCTCTTATCACATCGCCGTGAAACTTTGGGAAGTTGTTGAGAATATTCCTGGGGAGGTTTCTGCGAAAAAAAAAATTCAAATTCGCAGGGGTGGCGCTCTGAAACGGCGCGATTTGTTTTTTTCAATATACGGTATATAAAAATAAAAGTCTATTTTGGTTTCGCCTCGCTCAGCCGATAGCCATGAGACTTTAGGGAGTGCATTATACTACTCTAGGGAAGGGTTCTGTAAAAAAATAATTTTTAATTTCGCAAGGGCGACGCCAAGAGAGGATCCGATTTTTCTCTATTTATGATATATAAAAATAATTAAAGTGAATTGCGGTGACACCGTTCAAACGATCGCCATGAAACTTTAGGAATGGATATCCATAAATCGCTGCCGCTTTTGACGTGATGTCCGGCGAAAATATTCTGCGGACAGACAGAGAGAGAGAGAGAGAGAGAGAGCCTTTTATATATTAGGTTATATATTGATAATCTTAAATAAAAGGATTTTAGTGTAGTAATGCATCCTTTTTTTTTACTTAAAGATCATTAAAAAAAGAAGTAAAAAATTATTTTGAGTGAAAACGTTTATTTTTTTAACAATTAATAAACATTATCTATATATTGATTTTCCTCTTTTATAACTATTTTTTTCTTTTTCCTTTTATAACTCGGGGTTATACAGAAGCTTTGACATCCCTTCGCAACTTAAGCTGAGGAACAATTATTTTTATACAATACATTTTAAAATAAAGTTAGTGTTTCTAATTGTTTACTGTTATCATTATTTAAAACAATAGAACAAAAACATAAATAGACAAGCAAAATTTAAATTTAAAATTTAACGTACATAATATAATGAAATAAATTAGTTATTTAAATAGAGTTTTATATTAATTACATATTTATTTATTGTGGTAAACAATTGCAATGGATTCTTTCCCTTTAAAGTTTTTTCTTCTTTTTTTTTACATAGGGGAAGTTATACTATTTCTCCAGTCCAAACCAACTTGTATTAGGGGGTCGTCCATAAATGACGTCACACTCGTAGGGGGGGAGGGGGGTGTCCGTAATTTTGTGACGGTGTGTGATGAGTGGGAGGAAGGGGGGGGAGGTTAAGATGGTGCGACGTCACACTTTTGCAGTATAACAAAGCAATGTTAGAAAACGAATTTTAGACATCATTTCGCGTTTTAGAAAACTGTTTTAAGAAATTGTATTAGGAATTGATTAAAAAACTCTATTTGACAGAGTTCAGACATGATTTATGAAAAATATCGATGTTTTAAAAAAATAATTCAACTGCAATTTTGAGGGGGGGGGGGGGGGTGTAGGCTGAAGTGTGACATCATTTTAGGGGGGGGGGGTCTGGCTTTTTTTGACGACTTGTGACGGAGGGGAGGTAAAAATCGTCAAAAAAAAGCGTGACGTCATTTATGGATGACCCCTTAATCGCCGCTTTAAAAAAATGCAAAAAGATAAACACAGTGTAAACAAATGAAACACTGTCTTAAATATTCAACTGAACAAAGGTTGTTTAGACTGAATGCTTAAGCGCTTAGTAAGTAAGTAAAGTAAGTAAAGTTTCCCTTTCAAACCTAACGGTCTATGGGGCAAGTGAAGTAGAGTTCACTTGTTTCTGTGACCTCAGCATATGAAGAGATAGTGTGGTCAGCACTATGCCCAGCCGCCTTTACTTTCCCTAACGTGAGTTAGGTACCCATCAGAGTTGGGTGGACTCAGGGACGGTATACTGTTTTGAACCCGGATACGAACTCGAGACTTACGGGTTAGCAGTCCAGCTCTCTACCGCTAGACCACTCCGCCCGCTTAGTAAGTAAGCTACTCGATATTCACAAAACACAATTACTGAACTCACGATTGCTCAAAAACTCTATTCGACTAACAATTACGCATCTCTCGGTTACGATAAAAACTATTTTAATCTAAGGAACACGATCAACTCGATACTCTATGATTACACAACCCACGATTACTCAAAACTATCCACCTTTTCAACACAACGATACCAGCTCACCTCTTCAAGTTCTACTCCCAACCAACAAAAACTTAACCTATCGCTACAAGACTGCAGCCAATCATTATTCGATACCTTATCACCAAACCCGATACTCTGAAACTACTATATCGTTGTTCCAGAGAAAGTTGTAAAAAAAATTGCATGGCGTTTTTATTTTCAAAATTGTTAGGTCTAAAAATGACTACCTACTGAAATGAAGTATGATTTTTCAATTTGTTTCAAACTCATCTTTCAGTATTCTGTTTTTATAACTCTTTAATCAATTCTGTCCTCAACCCATACTAGTACCAGATGCAATAATCATTACCTCCCCTACACGAATAGAACAAACAAATAATAAGTGACAGAAGTTATACAAGTTGATAAAATAACATTAAAAGGAAAAAAAAACCGACACAAAAAAATGAACCGTAAAATTAATGTTTTTAATTTAATTATTAAACTGGATTAGTGTTTTTAGAAAATGCAAAAATATATTATTTTTCGTAAACATAACTTTAAAATCTATATTTAACTCACAGTACAGACACTTGGACTTTATTGCAGATTTTTTTACAACATATGTGTTAACGCAGCTTATTTTAATTGTTTCATGTTTATTAATATTTAGGAACAGAGGAATGGGATAGTAGCAGGGGTCGGCAACCTTTTGATATACAAGAGCCAAAAGTTCCCAGTTTTTAAAGAGCCGCTGCATTTTTAGTTCAATATTCGGAATTTGATTAGGATTAGGTAAATAAAGTTGATTTGTTATTTAAAATAAATAGCTTTAAATATGAAATAATGTTTATTCATATAAAAACAGCCGTGTTTCCCCAGAATAGTAAAATTAGTAATCAAATAATATTATTCTAGGACTATCTCAATTTACATTAGAAGCTGTTAATTTTTATTTTATTTTTTCTTTACGGATATCACCGGCTCAGGAGATGTCTCCCATTAGCCGGTCAGGCCTCAACACGGCAAACGCCGACTTACTGGCTAGGATATCAGTTTGCATAACTTGCATCGTTCGCTTCTATCCTTTGGTTTCCGTACCCCATCGTCCAGTAAAAATGAAATTATATAACTAGCTGGAGAGCAGCACCTTGACGTCTAAATAGCCGCATGCGGCTCGCGAGCCACAGGTTGCCACAGGTTGCCGACCCCTGGTCAAAGGCGATACACACGTAGCTCCTTGCAGGCATATCTTCTGGGAAGATCTCACCCCCCACCCTTCCCCCTCCCTTGAGCCGAAGAACATCTACCGCTCCCGAACGAAACAGAATGTATATAAAAAGTAAATACGTTTAACAGTGTTCGCCCCCCCCCCCCCACCCCGGAAAGAAAGTCTAATAGTAACTGGACATGCTATGATGCGTTTAATTTAAGAAAGGCGCGGGCTAATACCGAATACATTATCACTTTCCTGTTGTTTGAAAAAAAAATGTTTAATTGAAAGGGAAATAACCAATTAAAATATATAAAACATTTACAAATCCAAAATCAGAAAACCAAAATACACTAAAGTTATTTGAGACTTTATAAAAATACGTATACAACTGCTTTGTAATCAAAGATTTCTAATAACACTAGATGTTTTTAAAATGCAAATTACGTCTAATTTTAACTTAGAGACTAGAAACTTTAACTTTATTATAATAATCGTTCTTTTAGTATGGTTAAAGTACGCTCTATCATATTCGTCTTCCTATTTGGTAAGAGCTATTTCTGGATCCCTTGCATAAGGGACAAAATTCAAATCTAAATAATAGTTTATTTAAGTATAGATTTAGTTGGGCGCCGAGGTATAATGGGTCATTATGATATCATTAGGATACCATTATTATACTGAACCTAATGGGTCACTGTCGTTCATATATGCAGCATACATATTCAGCTTTTACAGTAAAAATACAATACATATATTTAACGTTAACAAAAATAAATAAAATATACCTTTATTTCCAGAGAAATTTAATCACTTGCAAAAAGTATTTTGTCATATGTTGTCTGTAATGTAAAAGTATCGTCAGACATGGCTGTCATTTATCTCCTATTTCCTTACATACTCAGGTTAAAACCACTCTAATTGTATCTGTCACAGGCACAGGTAACATTTAAATCTACATAACAGATGAATTAGACATCACAATAAACAAAAGAAAAAATAAGTGCATACGTATATTTGGACTAACTAAAAGAATATTATATTTTCTTTTACGGCTCTTATGTTTTATATATGTTTTTAACTTAAATAATTATTATTCAAAACTACACTGCTTAAACAAAATAAAAGATATACACACATTATATTTCATTTGGTTTTTATTTAAATATATTATTTGTGTTAATACAATGTCTACCATATTTTACAAATCTAAAAGATTAACTTAGACGAGCGAGCATGTTATGTTAAGTCCACTGCCCTAGTGACAACACTATGTTACCTATATGTACCCTTCCTTCATTTCCCGAACTGCAAAAGATAAACTCGACAATCTTTTCTCAACGATCAACTTGAATACTCGATATTTACAAAAGGGGGTCATCCATAAATGACGTCACGTTTTTTTAAACGATGTTTACCTCCCCCTCTCTCCTCCGTCATTCGTTGTTACAAAAGACAGACCCCTATCCCCCTAAAATGACACCCCCCCCCCCCTAAATCATGCTGTTGAATTTTTCTTTAAACATCAATATTTTTCCAAAATCTTGTCAGAACTCTGTCAACATAGTGTATTTTGATCAACTCATATAACGATTTATTAAAACCGTTTTCTAAAACGCGAAATAACGGCTAAAACTCATTTTTTAACAATGCTTTTTTTTACAATGCAAATAAGTGACGTCACGCCATCTGAACCCCCTCCCCCCTCTCCACCACATAGCAAACCGTCACAAAATTACGGACCCCCCCCCCCCCCACACCGACCCTACGAGTGTGACGTCATTTATAGACGACCCCAAACACGATTACTGAATTGACGATTACTCAAAACACGATTCAACTACCGTATTCGATCTACCTAATACTCTCAGCTTACAATTATTCATATATAAATTACTATAAAAACACCTTTTATCTAACATATACGATCAAATTGTTTTATAAAATTGCCTGAAGGAATTCTACAATATTTTCTCTTGAATCGGAAACCACAGCGGTCTGTGTGTAACCAGTTACTGGTATTAGACTTGTTTGTACCATGTGACAGTTTAGTGTGTAGCCACCAATCTAGGTTTTTATTTTCAAAATCTCTAGGACTAAAAATGCCAATCTACTTGAAGAATGGATGATTACCTCCCCTACACAAAAAAAACAAACACAAAATAAGGGAGAGAAGTAATCCAAGTTGATAGAATTAACATTTAAAGAATAACATGTAGCCTACATGCACAAAAAAAGAAACAGTAATTAAATAATTATTTTGTTTATTTAATTATATAATAATATTTGTGTTTTTAGAAAATGCAAAAATATATCAGTTTATCGTAAACATAACTTTAATATATATATACCTTTAACTCACAAACAGATACGCAGACTTTATTACAGATTTTTACAAACAAATTTTTACATGCCGCTTTCCTAATATATGCTTAGCTCAGGGGTCGGCAACCTTTTGAAGCGGAAGAGCCAAAAGTTACAATTTTCAAAATTTCCCTGGTTTTAAAGAGCCACTAACATTTTTTAAATTTCAAATATTTTATTTTTTTTATTAAGATTATTAGTATTTGTTCAAGGAGCTGGAGAGCCGCATCTTGATATCAAAAGAGCCGCATGCGGCTCGCGAGCCGCAGTTTGCCGACCCCTGGCTTAGCTATATATGCTTGCTAATATTTTGGATCCCAGGATATGTTGGTTAGCTCACTATACCCGAATGTTTATGCCAGCAGTTCGTCCACGATACAATAGTGTGAGTACTGTTGGCTAGTTTGTAGAAGTTAAAAGCCCTTATTGTACATCATTGTATTCAAGTTAAAATATGTGATAGTTGATGTTAAAAATAATATGTTATCCTATCTCTTGACATACAATACATTATGTGTGTTACTACTGTGAGAGGGTTGAACTACTTGTACACTTCCATGTGATAATATCAGACACACTACGTATTCATTGTGCCATTTTACTTCCAGACGACAAGGTGACAGTTTATAGATAATACGAACACATTGTTTACTTCTTCTAATTTATTCTGGTATTAGACGTGTTTATACCAGGTGACAGTTTATAGATAATACGAACACATTGTTTACTTCTTCTAATTTATTCTGGTATTTGACGTGTTTATACCAGGTGACAGTTTATAGATAATACGAACACAGTGTTTACTTCTTCTAATTTATTCTGGTATTAGACGTGTTTATACCAGGTGACAGTTTATAGATAATACGAACACAGTGTTTACTTCTTCTAATTTATTCTGGTATTAGACTTGTTTATACCAGGTGACAGTTTATAGATAATACAAACACAATGTTTACTTCTTCTAATTTATTCTGGTATTAGACTTGTTTATACCAGGTGACAGTTTATAGATAATACGAACACAGTGTTTACTTCTTATAATTTATTCTGGTATTATACTTGTTTATAATCTTCATCTATATGCACATCTCACGAATCACTACACAAATATGTTACTGTAAACCATACGTGTAAAAATGTAGTTTTGATTTTTCTGATAATATAGACATGGATGAAGTATTGCACATATTTGTAACCATGATTATATACTACAATAAGGTATAATGACACACAACTGGTTTTATAAAATTATAGGAATAATGTCTACGAGCCGACCCGCAGCGTATCATACGCCGCTATTTAGTTGTTTTACTTTCTACTTTTCATTAATTCATAATTTGTGAATTCGACAGTACCAATGCTGCCACTGAAAATATTTGCTTTAAAACACTACCCCCCCCCCCTTTCCCCTAACCCCGACCCTACACCCCCCCCCCCCCCGTGAAAGCAGCCTCCTCTTAGTTATTTCTTAGTTACCTCCTCTAAGTTTAAAATCGAACTAAATTATCTGCCCCTAATAGAAACCCGGCTCTACGGCTCTACGATTTGTAAACATTTAGCTTTGTAAACATTCAGCGTGACAACAGCTCACCAGACAATGTGGGGGTGGGGTGGGGGTGGTAGTGATAGTGATAGAGATAGAGAGAAAGAGAGGGGACTGCAAGGAGGCGCTTGCAGCTTGTTTTCTAACGGCTCCCAGAAGAGAATTATATATATAGATATTAATTTTCTTTGAATTGGAACTAAATACTTAAAAAATGTTTTTAATCTTAGGGCCAAAACCTGACAACGTATCATACTGATGTAAAGTGTTTTTAATTTGATTTCAGACCCAATTTTCAGTATTTTACTTTATTAACCATTTACTCTATTCTGGCACTCACCATCATTAAGATTTAAGCACTTTATATATTAACATTTTACCTCCCTTACATGAATAGTATAAAACCTTTTGCAAGGGAGAGAAGAAATGAAAAATGTAATAACAAGCAAATAATAACCCTTTTACTAATTTATTTTTTTACGAAATTAGATAACGGACATGAATTTTTTTTAATTACAATTATACACAGAATTTTCTGTGTATCTTAGTGATCTATTTAATGTGTGTGTGTTACATGCACAAACAGTAAACACTCGCTTTATTTTAGGATAAACTGCAACACCTTAATGTAGTTACGCTACACTGCATGTTTACTTATGCACACTGAACTGTAATATTTGGATCCCTTCAAATGGGACTATAAATTAAAACGAGAACCAGCTTGTCGATAAATCTTCGGTCAGTAACCAAATATTTGTTAGTGTTTTAACTGACGGGGTGGTTTTGTCTTGTGTCTCTGTTTACTCCGGGGTGGTTTTGTCTCGTGTCTCTGTTTACTCCGGGGTGGTTTTGTCTTGTGTCGCTGTTTACTCCGGGGTGGTTTTGTCTCGTGTCTCTGTTTACTCCGGAGTGGTTTTGTCTTGTGTCTCTGTTTACTCCGGGGTGGTAGTGTCTTGTGTCTCTGTTTACTCCGGAGTGGTTTTGTCTTGTGTCTCTGTTTACTCCGGGGTGGTTTTGTCTTGTGTCTCTGTTTACTCCGGGGTGGTTTTGTCTTGTGTCTCTGTTTACTCCGGGGTGGTTTTGTCTTGTGTCTCTGTTTACTCACTGGTATGACCGCTGGTACAGATCTGTTGATTTTTTAAACGTGTAAAAACTAAATAATATTTCAGATATGATATATAATGGGGTAGCCGATGTGGATTAAGATAAGCTAAAGGTTTTCTACGGCCTGAAAAACGTGTTCAGTGTTTTAAGTGGTCTGTATACGCGCGTGTGTTTTAGTATGGCAGGGGTCAGCAACCTGTGGCTCGTAAGCCGCATGCGGCTCTTTTGATGTCAAGATGCGACTCTTCAGCTCCATGGACAATAATTAATAATTAATTTTATTTTCTTTATTTTTAAAACTCATAAAAATATTAGTCTGCAACACTCTGTAATGAACGATATTATTGTAGGGTGCTCCTTAAACTAACGTAGGCATGTAGTGCTCGCGGGATAGCCCTGGGCGCCAAATCGTACCCTGCAGAGACGCAGGAGGACGCGCCTAATTCGATTAAATGAGCGACTATAGCAACCCATTGTATTCATAGTCTATCGCGCTGTTTAAAATGAACGTAGCCGACATGGTGCTCACGGGTACGCCCGGTGCCAATCCGCAATCGACTTTTATTATTATATATAGCATATAGAGAATAGCTCATGGGGGGGGGGACGGGGAATGTTTGTTAAATGCTTGTTTAATTAAACATGTGGACCTGAATCCCACCCCCCCCCCCCCCCTCCTTTACCCATTCCACAGGCGTCCTCAAAAGTCAATTTTATTTGGACCATCTCTCGTCCCTCGGTGTGGAAGTCATAAATGGATTACCTCTTAACAGGTTTTTAGGGGTATATGTAGTATATCTATCCTATAATGACACAATGAAACTATCTGCTTGAAATGGGTGTGATAGAATAGTATAGTCAATTAAATACTAACAACTTGTAATGTCAACACGGATCATATTCCTAAACCAAACACTAACACGATGTGTGCACATCAAACAAACTAAAACTTTTATTTTCAGAATAGTCCATTGTCGGGGACAAGAAACATCAATGATTTGTGTTTAGCATATTGCCTTATTACTTTAGTTGTGTGTGGTCAATTAAAAGAAGCCATCTTAAAAAAATAATGTAATATTGCTTTCGGTGTAAACTAATGATTTTAAGAATATTTTTAGTAATACTAAAAAAAACATTAAATGATAAAAAAACATGTTTATATTAAACTTTCTTATTACCAGGCATTGCTTAATTTATTCATCAACCTTTTTTCTATCGTGCCATATCACGAGTGGCAGATGAATTAGAGTCCATCTGTTTCAATGTCCTTGGCACATGCAGTGATAGTTGCTCTATGCCCAGCCGCCTTTTTCCTCTCTAGCCTGAGCTGGGTACCCATTAGACCTGTGTGGACTCACCTCTTGTTCAGTGATTCTAACTACGTTTACATCTAGACCAGCGGTTCTTAAACTGATGTCCAGCAGTAGTATGTACCGTTTCAACTAAAACAAATGCGCTCAATGACACTTGAACAAAAACAAATTAGTGGAAATAATATTTTCTGTAGGCCAACCAGAACAAGCTTTCGCCGTTTTGAAGGTTAACAAAGGGGACAACTGGGCATAGGATTGTTGCTCTGTCGTCCACACAACTTGGTGGTTAACATAGAGGGTGATACACACACCCTTCTCAATGGTTGACATAGAGGGTGCTACACACACCCTCCTCACCCAGCTCAATGGTTGACATAGAGGGTGATACACACACCCTCCTCACCCAGCTCAATGGTTGACATAGAGGGTGATACACACACCCTCCTCACCCAGCTCAATGGTTGACATAGAGGGTGATACACACACCCTCCTCACCCAGCTCAATGGTTGACATAGAGGGTGATACACACACCCTCCTCACCCAGCTCAATGGTTGACATAGAGGGTGATACACACACCCTCCTCACCCAGCTCAGTGGTTGACATAGAGGGTGATACACACACCCTCCTCAATGGTTGACATAGAGGGTGATACACACACCCTCCTCACCCAGCTCAATGGTTGACATAGAGGGTGATACACGCACCCTCCTCACCCAGCTCAATGGTTGACATAGAGGGTGATACACACACCCAGCTCAATGGTTGACATAGAGGGTGATACACACACCCTCCTCAATGGTTGACATAGAGGGTGATACACACACCCTCCTCACCCAGCTCAATAGTTGACATAGAGGGTGATACACACACCCTCCTCACCCAGCTCAATGGTTGACATAGAGGGTGATACACACACCTTCCTCACCCAGCTCAATGGTTGACATAGATGGTGATACACACACCCTCCTCAATGGTTGACACAGAGGGTGATACACACACCCTCCTCACCCAGCTCAATGGAAGGTGGACGGTTTGCTCCCTATGTTATATAAGCAAACACGGTCATGTTGCCTGCAGAAATGTGTTCATCTGTGATAGTGACAATACAATTAGAGATTAAGATAGCAACTGCATGGAGGTCTTAGAGCAGGTAGTGTCAGGTTAGTTATACAAGAACCATAAAAAAAAACTATTGATAAATGCAATTTTTAATTTTAATTTTCCCTTTCAAATGGAAGCCAGAACTAATTTGTCACCAACGTGAAATCAACACTAAGCGTTGAGCAATTTTATTGATATAAAATAAACTTTAAAATAAAGCTAGTGTTTCTAACAATATAGTGTAACAATTATTTTTAAGAAATTATGCAAAAGTTTAAAGATTAAACATCACTCAATAACAACCTTTTAAACGTCAAAATATTATTTAAAAAAAAAAAAGATATTTGTATAGAGTATTTAATTAAATACTTATTTAGTAGTTATGGTAAACAACTGCCATCCAAACCTACTTGGATTATCCGCTGATTAAAAAAAAAAGATGAACATTTTACAAACAAATGAAACATTTTTAAATATTATCGATCTCAAATCAACAAAGTTTGTTTAGATTGAATGCATAGGCGTCTTAAAATTAAACAATTATTTTTTTTTTTTTAAACTGAACAAATGTTGTTTAGACTGAATGCTTAGAAGGTTTGTAAGTAAGCAATCAGTTTTTCAATAAGAAGGCAGTTAGGTGGACGAATTATTTTGGTTGATATTTATAAACTCATATACGTGTTTCTACCAAGCTATGGGACCTGACTGTCTATGTGGGTAATGTAGTAGAGCTTATCTGTCTCTTTGATCTCAGCTGTTGAAGGAATAATTTAACCAGCTCTGCGATGATCCGTCTTTACGTTGACGTTGTCTAGCATAATTCAGGTACCCAACAGACAGAGCTGAGTAGATTCCGACCTACCGTGTCATACACGGAATCCAAACTCGAGATTTTTCTGTTATCAGTTATAATCTAGAATTTAGAAAAGAAATTATAAATACATTATTTCCCCTGCAAATAAAAACAAGAAACAAAATTGACATGGGAGGTAATTTCGTTTTGTCACCGCCTCCGAGAAGTAACTCGCTTGTATCACCCCATTTTTCTCTAAAGCTTCGTTGGAAAGACCACACTTAAAAAAAAATAATTTGTAAGCAGTAATTAATTAAAATATATGTGAAAATGACACATCCGTTTTGTATTTGGGCTTAACCTTCAAATTTGAATGGCATACTTTAATTTAGGTCACAATCATTTTAAAAAAATACATTTCGGATCACTAATAAATGGAGCAAGTATTTAAATGGAGCTAATACAAACGTTGTGTACCGGTACAGGTATTACCATCGTATAATGACTGTTCATAATGCTATAATGAGAACAACGTTAATGAAAGATCCTTATTGTCATATCCGCACACTGTGACATCAACCCAGACTACAACACCAAAACACAAAGTTACTAATTTAAAAAAAAAAACAACACATGTTTGTATATAATAAAATAAAATTGACAATATAGAAACCTGGACAATATACCAACCTCCCCTTTTACTTCTAGTTACCCGTTTTAACATCTCATACATCTGTTATATAGTGAGTGTCGAGGTTGTATGTATCATAAAACACGAGCCGACCCGCGGCATATCATATGCCGCTATTTAGTTGTTTCATTTTCTCTTTTTCGGTAATTCATAATTTGTGAATTCGACAGTACTAATGCTGCCACTGAATATATTTGCTTTAAAACACTATCAATAGATCGTTTAGGACGATAACCCCCCCCCCCCCTCCTTTCCCCTACCCCACCCCAACCCCCAGCCCCGCGAAAGCAGCCTCCTCTTAGTTACCTCCCCTAAGTTTAAAATCGTTTAAAACTAAATTATCTGCCCCTAATAGCCGTCATTAAACCCGGCTCTACGATTGGAAACATTTAGCGTGAACCACAGCTCACCAGACCATGTAGGGGTGGGGGTGGTAGGGAGCGCGCTTACAGCTTGGTGTTTTCTCCAAGAAAAGAATTACATATACAGATTTACAAAACCCTCTATGAACAAAATATTTTTTTTAAAAGTGTTATTAAAAATGGTATTTTCAAAGAAACAGTTAAACTAAAATAATATTTTAAATAAATACTTACTTTTTTTGGAAAATTTAACAACCAGGCGTGGCCAAGGCGGTAGAGCGCTTGGATGCAAACCCGAAAGTCTCGAGTTCAAATCCGTTTCCATGTCAGTAGAACGTACTGACCACACCCTCACTTCTTATACCAAAGTGAAGAAACATATAAACTCTTCTTCATCTGCCCAATAGATCGATGGATTATACATACAATAGGTCTACAGATTTGGATCAAACCACAAGAAATCTCAGTTCTCCACAGTTTAGTGGCTAAAACACAATTTCTTGAGCAGAGTTTATTCTTCCGTGTCTACGTATAGTTAACTGCTAATTGTTTTACAGGCGTTTTATTTTTGTTTGTCTAAAAAACAAACTTATTTCTTAACATGTTTTCCTACATCATATGCATAGATTAGATACATTTTCTACGTATTAGTCTCTGCTACCGTAGTACAGACACCACGGATACTGAGCCAGCCTAATGTCATGTGAGAGTGTGACGCTCTACACTAGCCACACCACGTCTTGATGCTAAACGTCAGGTAATGTAAACTCAGATGTTATATTTGATAGGAACATGTGCTCAAAGTTTTCTTAATAAATGTTTACCTTATAGTCTCCCATGTTGGACTCACCAACACTTACATATAACATGTTAGACTCACCAACACTTACATATAACATTTTGGACTCACCAACACTTACATATAACATGTTGAACTCACCAACACTTATATATAAATTGTTGTACTCACCAACACTTACATATAACATGTTGTACTCACCAACACATACATATAACATGTTGGACTCACCAACACTTATATATAAATTGTTGTACTCACCAACACTTACATATAACATGTTGGACTCACCAACACTTACATATAACATGGTGGACTCACCAACACTTACATATAACATGTTGGACACTTACATATAGAATGTTGGACTCACCAACACTTACATATAACATGTTGGACTCACCAACACTTACATATTACACTTATTTTCTAAGAAATATGTTTAACTCAGTAGCTAGGTCAAAGACTTCACAATAGCTCTATAATTGTTGTAATTACAATCATAGGCATCGCGATGGGGGAGGCAGGGGTGCGAACCTCACCGGGTGACACCATTTAGGGGGCGAGGTGACACCAAGGCAAAAAAATAGCAAAATATAAACAGAAAAATGATAATTCCATTTAATTAAGTGATTAATTAGAGTGAGTTAAATAGTCTTTTAAGAGCAAATTTGACAAATCCCGACAAGGGTAGAGCGGGGGGGGGGGGGGGGTGACACTGTGACGTAAACCTGCTAATGATAGTCAAAACATGCTACATCAAGCTGTATTTATAACCGACTATAGATAAAAATCGTTAGTATTATCTAAGCACAGTTTAAAGCAATCACCTCAGGGGTGAGGAAGGTGGGTGAGTGGGGGGGGGGATGTTACATTAACTCAATGTTGCTAAATATGCCTGAGGTAAACGGTTTGGTTGAGAATTGTAACAACGTATGTGTTAATTCATGTATGGTGGGAGGTAAAAAAAATTAAATACACCCAGAAAAAAATATATGTGAATACATATAAACATGCGTATATACATACATACACAAGTATATGTAATATATAAATATAAAGCCCGATATGGCACTTTCCGGCGCCTCATGCGCTTTCTTATTCCAATCATTTTGGAAACGATACGATCAAAAAATAAAAATGCCTTGGCAATTGTATCATCTGGAATTGCAGCAACACTTTTAGATGGTGGTCGAACAGCACATTCAGCCCTAAAATTACCGTTGAATTTGCATTCCATCGAGACGCCAACATGCAATATCACCTAAACTTCTGGAATGGGAAAAGTTCTCCAAACATGTTAGCTGACCATATGGGGAGAATGCACGAAGGCGCTCAAAAAAAGCATTTGAAGCGATTGATGGCACACTTCAAGATTTGAGGGATATTGGGCAGCTCTTTGGCGGATCTATCATTTTATTGTCATTTTATTTTAGACAAAGTCTGCCAGTTATACCATGTTCAACACCGGCCGATGCGCTTTATGCATGTCTCAAATCATCTGTTCTATGGCGACATGTAAAGAAATTAACCTTGACAACCAATATGCGTGCTCAACTTCGATATGATGCATCCGCCTAACGTTTTGCAAAACAATTGGGAAGATGACAGTTGAGAAATGGTAACAATATATTAAAATGCTGTAAACGTATCAATTAATATGTATAGTAAATGTTAATCATATGTCCATATTACAATGATACATATGTTATAGTAAAAATGTACAATGAATGTTATAATAGTTTTCCGTATAAAATTAGTTTATACATTTTTGAAGATGCAAATTAAATGTAATAATACTTCCTTTTTTAAAGGAATGATAAGTTTCAATAAAAAATGTAAATGTAATGTCATCATTAATTTCACAATGTGTTTCTTTAATTTGTTTAAACTTTTA
Source organism: Physella acuta (assembly GCF_028476545.2). Classification (NCBI taxonomy): domain Eukaryota; kingdom Metazoa; phylum Mollusca; class Gastropoda; family Physidae; genus Physella; species Physella acuta. The sequence continues at coordinate 666,981 of NW_026731961.1, forward strand.
AGATCGCATTAACGCGCGGGAAGTGCACACTAGTTATATATAAATCACAATGTCCTATAGTAATATCGATTTTTCAACCTTTATCTTAAATATCGTTTCACTCAGAATAATATTTTACTTCTTTTTTTTTAAAGATCTTTAAGTAGAAAAAAAAAAAGATGCATTACTACACTAAAATCTTTTTATTTAAGATTATTAATATATATCCTTTAAAGAAGGGACACACTTTTACAATGCAAGGGAAATAACTTAACAAAATAGCTCAAATAAAAACGAATCGAACACCTCATAACAAAATACTTCATTTCTATTTTATTGTTTTAGTTATATACAATGTATGCAATTGTACAGTATGCAAACAATTTTGTACTAATTTTAGATAAAAAATAAAAATATAACTTGTACCAAATTTTCACTTAGAACAGAGACACATTAGCTTTATTTTAAGAATCATTATTTAAGTTGTGTTAAAATATGCTTAACCACATTGTATTCATTTTCTTCCATTTTAAATTTCTGGATCCTTTACAAAAGGGACAAATCTGCACTGATCTTAGCCCTGCGGTCGGCTACCTTTAGAGACGAGGGGCCAAAAGTTACAATTTACAATATTTCTCAGTTTTTTAAAAGTGCCAGTAATATTATATTCCAATATTGTGGTATTTCATAAGGATTAAGTAAATCGATTTCATTTTTAATTTGAAATAAATAAAGTTACATATGAACTTATCACTGCATTCCAATATTTATGCTAGCAGTCAGTCCATATTATATAGTGTGAGTATTGTAGGATAATCTGGAGTGATTAGATGCCACTGTTTTCTTGAGTTTGTAGATCAATGTATATTTGTAGTGAATAGTATGGATGGATGAATGTTCATTATACGATGTTACCTGTTCGTATTGTTCATGTTCAACCCTCGTGCTATATGTTACCTGTCTGTATTGTTCATGTTCAACCCTCGTGTTATATGTTACATGTCCGTATTGTTCATGTTCAACCCTCGTGTTATATGTTACCTGTCTGTATTGTTCATGTTCATCCCTCGTGTTATGTGATGTCTGTTGTCACGTTGACCTCTCCTGTTTGTTCTTGTTTATTGTACGGGTATATTATTGGGGTGTGGTCACGTGGTCTCAGTCTAGTAACTTCCTAATATCAGGTTAGTAGAGTTTAGTTCGCTATAGTAGCCATTGTTTTCTGCTCGATGTCATTAGTGGTTATTATGTGGAAAGAGAGGTGGGGGTGGTGGTGTTAATGAAGAAAATGTACGAAAAAGTTCCCTCATTGTCAACGCTTTAATAGAAGTATATTGTGATATAGTTGTGTCAAATATTACAGATAAATGAATAATAAACCTAAATCAATGCCTAAATACATCAATATGGTCCAGAAAAAAGCTTTAAACAGCAGTGTCTGCGAGCAAGATTAGCTATATAAACAGCAGCCATTTGTAAAATAGAGTGGCTTCCCCTGAATCTCGCGCTATAAGTTTACAAAAAAAAAAAAAAAACCTTAACAAGATGGCTGCTATCTATATATATAATTCTCTTCTGGGAGACGTTAGAAAAAAAGCCGTAAGCGCGCCTAGCAGTCCCCTCTTTTCCTCTCTAGGCATATCGCAACCACCCCCACCCCCACATGGTCTGGTGAGCTGTAGTTCACGCTAAATGTTTACATCGTAGAGCTGGGTTTAGTGACCGCTATTAGGGGCAGATAATTCAGTTTTAAACTATTTTATAATTAGGGGAAGTAACTAAGTGGAGGCTGCTTTCACGTGGGTGGGGGTGGGGTGGGGGTAGGGGTTTGGGGAAAGGAGGGTTTTAGTGTTTTAACGCAAATATTTTCAGTGGCAGCATTGGTACTGTCGAATTCACAAATTATGAATTACTGAAAAGTAGAAAATAAAACAAATAAATAGCGGCGTATGATACGCCGCTAGTTGGCTCGTGGTAAATAAACATGGTTGCATCTGTTGGAAACATCGCTAGTCTTCATTTATGACTGAAAAGTTTTAATTTAATTGTTTAAAACAGGTACATAAATGAAACAAGCAAACTTTTTTTGTATTTTTCAAAACATAAATCGTCCTCAAAATATGAAATAATTATTAAAATTTAAGGAGTCACCTGTTTTTCTCAATACTAGACGTGGGCGATTTTACGTACCTAAAACAGGGGTTGGCAACCTGCGGCTCGCGAGCCGCATGCGGCTCTTTTGATATCAAGATGCGGCTCTCCAGCTCCTTGCACAAACACTAATAATCTTAATAACAAAATATTTGAAATAAAGAAATGTTAGTGGCTCTTAAAAACCAGGGACATTTTGGAGATTGTAACTTTTGGCCCTTCCGCTTCAAAAGGTTGCCGACCCCTGATCTAAAACGATAGATTACCATTAATAAAGGAGTTGTCCTATTAGAATGGGAGCCAAAATTACAAGTGTTATACTTTTTTAACTATCTTACGAGTGAAACAGACTCTTAAATAAAACAATTTATGAAAAAATAAAACTCATGTGTCTATATTCTGTATAAAACCAGGTTTAAAAATATTTCTATACATTTAAAAAAATATTTATGTAGTTGTTCTCCTTAGTAAATTTTAAAAACAAATTAATTTTTATTTTTGAATAAAACTAACATATAGTTTAAATTATATACCGATAAAGATTTTTGTTAGAAGTTTATGTAGCAGTTTAAAGTAAGTAATCTCCCCTGAAATGTAAGAATATATTTTTAGCGCAATTTCCATACTTGACAATTGCGATTATTAATGCGTTCTGGATGGATGTGTGTCCGCAGCTTTAAGTCGTAACTCCTCCTCAACGAAGCAATATCGAGGACTAGTTCCAAAAGCAAATATGTTAAGCAAGTTCTGAGGATGATTGTGGGCCAAAAAAATTCCCGGAATTCTTTCCTGGATTTCCCGGAAAAGACAAAAAAAACTCGAAAAAATGCAGTTTTTTGCCCATATCTCGGCAACCAGACCACTTAGCGACTTGAAATATTTACCAATCGATTCCTGCCATAATTTAGAACAATATTGCCGAAGAAAGTTTTAAAAAATATCCTAGTGAAGGGCGGTTGACTAGGGGTCAATTCAAAGAACACGGACTTGAACTCATTCTGTCCCTTCAGCCATACCCTTTCACGACAGTACTGAAACCTTCTTTACTGAAATATTAACCCTTAAGCATTTTAAAATGTATCATACACTTTAGATAACCGCACGTCTTTTTACCTGTAAGTACATCAAACTTGTGATATTTTATAAATATCCAATGAATGCAGCTGTTTAAAACGAGGCCGTTATTGTTTACCGTTTTTTAAAACTTATTGAGCGAAAGGCCAGACGTATGTACATTGGTTTAAACAACGGGCCCATCGACTCTATAGATATTATGACTATCGCCTAGAGTTTTTGTATTACGATACAGTACAGATCTTTAGCCTCACAAGGTGGACCCCATCACATGACATCAATGGACGTTTAACCGGTAACTTACACCACTTCCAGTTACCGAAAATCCCCCAAAGCTTGATAGAAACATGTATATGAGCTAATACTTACACGCAAATATTTCGTCCACCTAACTGCCATCGGTTTGAAATCACTGATTGCTTACTTACAAAGCGTCTAAGCATTCTTTCTTTTTTTTTTCTTTTTTTTTTTTTAAAGCAGCTGCAAGCACAAGTTAACTTGGTTTGGTCAAAATGCATTACTTCCCCTATGTTAATATTTTTATTTTCAAAAATAACAAGGGAGACAACTTATAGCAATGGCTTGTAAGAAATATATGTATATGTAATTAACATAACATTCAATATACATTTACATTTGGTAAAAAATTATTATATCTTTTAAATGTTCAATGAAAATGTTATTATTTTTTAAATGTTTTATATTTATGATAAAATATTCGTGACATTATAAATTACAAACACTAGATAAATTTGAAAAAAAAATAATTATAAATTTTGCACTTTCATTAAACTTCTTCTAAAACACGACCATAAAAATAATTTCTGGCTCCCTTTAAAAAGGGAAAAAATTATAACTAATGCTGGGGTCGGCAACCTGCGGCTCGCGAGCCGCATGCGGCTCTTTTGATATCAAGATGCGGCTCTCCAGCTCCTTGAACAAATACTAATAATCTTAATAAAAAAATAAAATATTTGAAATAAAAAAATGTTAGTGGCTCTTTAAAACCAGGGAAAATTTTGAAAATTGTAACTTCCGCTTCAAAAGGTTGCCGACCCCTGAGCTAATGTATTTTAGTGCGGACGAAAGATTAACAGTCCCATGTCCAGTTGGACCCTTTATAAACCTTCAAAAAGGGGAAGGCTTGTTCTGGTTGGCCTTCAGAAATTATTATTACCACTTATGTTTTTGTTCAAGTGTCCTGTGTCCACTGTGTTAGCGTTAGAAAGGTGTATGATGATACATAGGTTGGGTTGTTTCCCCTCTTGTTGAGGGTCTTATAGAGCGCATTTATTCTGATGATAAAAGGTATATTGCTACTGCTGGTCTAGATGAAAACGTAGTTAGAACCACTGAACAAGATGTGAGAAAGGATGAGGAATGTGTAACAATTAGTGGACAGCAATGGCGTCGTTACAGCCAGTAACAATCTTTATATTACACTGGTATTAAAACTAATAAATTACCTGTTTTTTTAATTTTATTATGTACGGGCAGGTAACGTAATCGAATGGTTCCACGTTTAAAACATAGTCAGCTGTATAGATTAGGTAGTACAACATTAGGCAATAGGCAAGTAACTCGCTTGTGTCACCCGATTTTTCTCTAAAGCTTTGTTGGAAAGGAGACCACACTTAAAAAAAATGTTTGTTAGCAGTAGTTAATTAAAATGTATTTTAAAATGACACCTCCGTTTTTTATTAGGGCTTAACCTTCAATTTTGAATGGCATACTATAAAATTAAGGTCACAATTATTTTAAAAAATACATTTCGGATCACAAATAAATGGAGCAAGTATTTAAATGGAGCTACTACAAACGTTGTGTACCGGTACAGGTATTACCATCGTATAATGACTTTTCATAATGCTATAAAGAGAAAAACGTTAATGAAAGATCTTTATTGTCATATCCGCACACTGTGACAGCAACCCTGACAACACCAAAACACAAAGTTACTAATTTAATAAAAAACAAAAAATGTTTGTATATAATAAAATAAAATTAACAATATAGAAACCTGAACAAAACTTCTAGTTAACCGTTTTAACATCTCATACATCTGGTATATAGTGATTTTTGAGGTTTTTTGTGTATTATAAAACATTTACAAAACCACTTGTGAACAAAAGATGCAATTTAATAAAGTGTTATTAAAAATGTTAGTCCTATAGGGTAAAGGAGGGCGTTAAGAACCACACTTTTTAGCACCTGTACATTTTTAAAGATTTCTACTAATCTAAGAATTTTTTAGTATTGAAAATATGGCAAAATTATTCTAACATATCTTACACAATATAAAAATAATAACAAAGTGTATTAAATATACTTTAAATGGGTTTAATTGAACATTTATTGTCATACCCCCAAAATCAGCATTTGGGGTGAAAGGAGCCGGGCAATGGGGCAATTAGTATTATCTCCTAGTTTAGACTAACACCGCAATAAAAATAATTAATTTCTAACCCCAAAATAGTTAATGCTTTGTACACACACTTTAACTGATACAAGCTATCACTAGGCCCCAATGGGCCCAGTCTACAATTGATACAATTGCAGGTGTACATAGGGCCTAAGCCCTAAAGTCTAGTAGTTTACAGTAGGCACATTAGTATGCCTAGTGTGTAGCTAGTATACTAGTGTGTAGCTGTCCAGAGTTAACATTCTTGGATGTAAAAAGGGGAGGTACTAACTAATCTGCCTTAATGCTTTCCCCTGATAAGCCATGTGTGCTATACATTACATAACATGACAGGTGGGGGCTGGGTATCATGGGGGTGAGAAATTGTGAGGGGAGAGCAGTGGTACTGGTTTCCCCTTTGTTCTCCTTGCTGGACCCTGAGGGCCATAAATTACATAAGGAGATGCTATCTCTGGTTGGCTGAGATCTAAGAACTAAGTCCATGTTACCTACAAAGAGATGAAGTTTTATGGTGGGTTAGATACAGGTGGGGTCTGGCTTTCATGGAGGTGAGAAATTGTGAGGGGAGAGCAGTGGTACTGATTCCTCTTTGGTCTCCACCCTGCTAGACCATGAAGGTCATATATTACATAACATTCCACCCCAGATTGTCTGAGATCTGTAACTGTAATCCATGTTACCTACAAAGAGATGAAGTTTTATAGTGGGCCAGAAACTGGTAGGGGGCTGGGTATCATGGGGGTAAGAAATTGTAAGGGGGGAGCAGTGGTATTAATGTGTCTGTTTACTTCCCTGCTGGACCATGAGGGTCATAAATTACATAACATACCACCCCAGATTGGCTGAGACCTAAGAACATTTATTCCTGTTACCTACAAAGAGATTAGAAGTTTTATGGTTGGTTAGAAACAGGTGGGGGCTGAGTCGGCTGTATTGCCCCTTAGGGGTAATAAGTACATGTACCATTTTAAAAATTACCTTGCTAACATCAGATGGCTGAATTTTTACTTTTTAGCAGGTTAGAATTGTATTTCTATCATTTAGACACAAGTCTGTTTAACAATTAATACATTTTATGTTAACTATTCCTATATCAGTGTCATATTCAGTGGTCTAACAAATGAGAAACTTGCACTTAGGGTTTCAAGAGCCACATAACAGTATCTGTTATAACTTTTCTAAACAGGCAAGCTAGTGGACAAAATTAATGTATTCATGTAGATTTAGTTATTATCTAACAAATAAAACCATTATGGTAATGATCAGTCAAGTTTTACTCTGATAATGATAAAAACTTTATAACATGGTAAAATGGGACAAATGTCGGCCATTTTGTTTTGGCACCAATAATCACTCTGCAAAAAAAATTCACCAAAATAAAACTATTCTAGCCATAGCTATAAAAATAGTGTTAAAATGTACAACAACCAATGCTCTAATACAGGAACAAAGAATGGGCTTGAAAAACTCATTTGGTTTATTACAAAGTAAAGTTTCCCAAGTTATGTCTATTTGGAAAAAAAGTTCACAAAATGGTTTTATGGAGATGAGAAGTTTTAGGGAAAGAGCAGTGGGATTAAATCCTGTCTCATCCTCTCCCTATTGGACCAAGTGGGTCATAAATTACATAAAATGAATCCTCTGCTTCTCTGTTATCAAAGAACAGCAGTGGTTGTTACCTCAGAAGTAGATTAGCAGTGTTATTGGGGGTTTTGTGGGGGTGGGGTGTTGATTGGGGCTTAATACCACACGGCTCTTAACGCCCTCCTTTACCCTAACAAATCTATTTTCAAATAAACAGTCAGCCTAAAATAATATTTTAAATCTACATTTACTTTTTTTTGCAATATAACAACAAGGCGTGGCCAAGGCGGTAGAGCGCTTGGATGCAAACCCGAAAGTCTCGAGTTCGAAACCGTGTCCATGTCAGTAGAACGTACTGTACACACCCTCACTTTTTATTTATATCAATTGATATATAGTATTCGTTTCATTTTCCCTGTAGCTACAGGTTAAGCTTATGTTGATGTTCGAATATATCTGCTAGGTATGATACTCTCTCCAACCACTCTATGTCGTTTTAAGTTTATGTCTAGTTTCCTTTGCACTTCCAAGAACAATTTGATTTCAGATTCCAATTAAAAAAACACGAATCAAAACATTTCGTTTGACAGCCAGCGTACTGTACTGTAGAAAAGCAGAAACTCGTGATCTTTATTAATGTCTTAATGCAAACGGCATTCGGGCAAGTATCTTTCCGGAATAGGTCGTAGACCCCCACCCGTGGAGACGTAATGCTTTGTAGTGTCTGATAAAATATGGTGGCTGGCAAAGATTTATATATATACACACGAACACACATATATATATATATATATATATATATATATATATATATATATATATATATATATATATATATATATATATATATATATACATATATATATATATATATATACATATATATATATATATATATATATATATATATATATATATATATAAATATATATATATATATGTGTATATATTTATTTGTACTTTAGTGGTTTGGTCCTATGTATGTCGTTTTATCCCTGTCGTGATTTTTATAACTTCATCCGTTTATCTCACGTACTCCTCCATAATCTACCATCACAAACCTGGGCTGCCAATTAATTACAATCGATTACTGCGTTAATCGTCGGATTAGGAGTTTTAGTATTAATCGTCGGATTAGGAGTTTTAGTACAGATAATTAAAACCTTATAGCGCTGTCTTGAAAATCAGGGATTGTGGGTTGAATGCTCCCTACAAGAGAAAGGGAGGGTGGGGATAATCGTCCTTCACTAGCAGCTGATAGTGTTTTAAAGCAAAATATTTTCAGTCGTCGCATTGGTAGTGTCGAATTTACAAATTATGAATTACTGAAAAAGTAGTAAATAAAACAACTAGTGGACACACGGTTAAATTTGAAATTAAAGTGGTGATTTTGGTTTTGGTTTCGGTTTGGGGAAAAAGACAAACTATTAAACTAGCACATGTTTAGTTTCTCCATCAACGAACATTTATCTTGTAAGTAATGTTTACACATGTTAATAAAGCAAGTCATCCCCCCCCCCCCCCACACACACCTCATGTCGTAAGTTTTTACTTTTAGTTGAATATATTTTGAGCTTCAAGTAAAATGGATGTGTGTATGTTGTTTGTATTTTTTTTTTTTGCTTTAGTGCGATCCACCCCATCCCCCAACTTCAAACGTGTAACGCTACCATGTATGGTCAAAGTAAATTTGAAACCCACAATCTTTAAGACAATAAGATGTTCGTTTGTGAACTTAATATGGTTTCAAATTTGCATGAAAAATGTGGGAAACGGAAATTATGCGGTTTTTTTTTAAATCGTTTATCTTCAAAAATGGGGGGGGGGGGGTATACTAATCAAAACAATGTATTGACCTCATTTGAAAATTAGTTATTTAATACGATGTGTATTTTTTATGTTTCACAATTTTAGTTTAAATACTTTTACATAAATCACAATATCTTACAATAATATCGATTTTTTTCAACCTTTTTCTTTTATACTGTTTTCACTTAGAATAAACATTTACTTTATTGAAAAAAAGTTCTTTAATTAAGAGAAAACGATGCATGACTAAACGACCATATTTTTTTTAAATATAATTCTGTATCCTTTACAGAATGGACACAATTTTATAATTGCAAGGGAAATAACTTTACATATTAACTCAAAAGAAAAATAAATCGAACAACTCTTAACAAAATACACCATTTCTTTTACTCATTTACTAATACCATGTATGCAATTATTCATTAAGCAAATAATTTTGTAATAGTTAGTGAAAAACAGAAAACAAAACTTATACCCTACTTTCAGTTAGAAATAAGGACACATTGGCTTTATTTTAAGAATTATAATTTAAGAAGTGTTAAAATTTTCTAACCTCATTGTATGGTCTTTTTCAGTTGTTGGATATTTCTGCATCCCCTATAAAGGAACAAAAGTACTTTTGATGAGTGTATGTTCGGGGTCGGCAACAAGCGGCTCCCATGATGCCAAGATTTTGGCTCTCGAGTTCCCATACGCTAATATTAATAATAATATTATTTATTTTCTAAAATCAATAAATATTACTCTGCAACCATATCATAACGAACGATATAATAATAGATGTAAAAAATACACGCTATCCTTTTAGAATATTTAGTTACTCCTTATTTCAATGAACTTCCTATTAATGTGTCCATCCAAAATTGAAAACATTCTACATCACGGTGGCTATCATTTGTTGGTAAACGTGGATTGTTTCGAAAAACATTACTTATTTTTGTTGAAGACACGGAAAAAATCTGAAAACTAATATCGTGAAGAAACCAACGCTACTGTTAACATGAATCACTTCAGCATTAATATCACCAAAAAGAATGAATTTTTCGCTGAGAGATTTGACCATTTGAAAACAGATGGCGTTCATAGTAAATCATCATAACACAAAAACAAATTAGATAAGCATTGAACCATTAGGAATTGATGTTGGTTCGCTTCAAATGCAATCGCTGGATTTGAAAACCAAATAGTTATAGGGTTGTAAATTCACAGAACTCAAGAGCAAGTTGCAAGAGTTGGAGGTTAAGAAAAGCATGCAAGTTACACTTCACAAGTACACAGTTCTAAAAGAAATGTCGCCAGAGTTTCTTTCACTTCAGGGTGAATGAGTAAAAAATAAACTTTATCAGCCTAAGCCCTAACCCATTGTTTTTTCTCCCTCTGTTGGCGACTTAATTATCGCATAAAAGCGTTGGTAAGGAAGTCGCAAGTGTTGAACATATGAGAATGTTATATGTGAGTGTTGGTGTGCTCAACATATGAGAATGCTATATGTGAGTGTTGGTGTGCCCAACATCTGAGACTGTTATATGTGAGTGTTGGTGTGCCCAACATCTGAGACTGTTATATGTGAGTGTTGGTGTGCCCAACATATGAGACTGTTATATGTGAGTGTTGGTGTGCCCAACATATGAGACTGTTATATGTGAGTGTTGGTGTGCCCAACATATGAGACTGTTATATGTGAGTGTTGGTGTGCCCAACATATGAGACTGTTATATGTGAGTGTTGGTGTTGGTGTGCCCACCATATGAGACTGTTATATGTGAGTGTTGGTGTGCCCAACATATGAGACTGTTATATGTGAGTGTTGGTGTGCCCAACATCTGAGACTGTTATATGTGAGTGTTGGTGTTGGTGTGCCCAACATATGAGACTGTTATACGTGAGTGTTGGTGTGCCCAACATATGAGACTGTTATATGTGAGTGTTGGTGTGCCCAACATATGAGACTGTTATATGTGAGTGTTGGTGTGCCCAACATATGAGACTGTTATATGTGAGTGTTGGTGTGCCCAACATCTGAGACTGTTATATGTGAGTGTTGGTGTGCCCAACATATGAGACTGTTATATGTGAGTGTTGGTGTGCCCAACATATGAGACTGTTATATGTGAGTGTTGGTGTGCCCAACATATGAGACTGTTATATGTGAGTGTTGGTGTGCCCAACATATGAGACTTTTATATCTGAGTGTTGGGGTGCCCAACATATGAGACTGTTATATGTGAGTGTTGGTGTGCCCAACTACGAGACTGTCAATACCTTTACATCTTTATTTTATTTTTTTTAAATTTGTTTCAAAACAAAAGTATGTGCTTAGGCATATGTATAAGAGGCCGGGGGGGAGGGGGGGGGGGGGGGCTAGCGATAGAGAGTAAGACTGCTAACCTGAAATTATCGAGATCGAATCCGGGTCCAAGTCAGGAGAACCATGATGTGTACCTAAATCATGTTATGGAAATAAAGAGCAAGAAACATATGAACTCTACTTCATCTGTCCAGTATAGCTAGGTGCAAAGATAATTATTTATTTATTTTTTATAAATTATATTTCCAGCTTATATATCAGCATGTAAACGTTTTCCTACATTATGTTTACTTAACTAAGTAGGCTAACTGATAATCTAGTTTACCTTTGTATGAGTCAAAATGCGTTTATATATTTACTATACAGCAGCATATAACCATAACAGCCTAATTGATAAAAAACAACATTAACATTTAATAGAAACATACACACAATATATTGCAACAAATTATACCCTCATCATACCCCAATTTAATATTATACAACTTACGAATATAGCATTAATTGACACCCTGCTAAAATACTGTGTGGGAGAAAATAATTTCAGCCATTCGCATGATATAGTTGAATCATCCTACCTGCCAAGCCGTATGCCAGCGTCCCTGGCCACTTACATGCCTGACTCGACAAGATGGCCAAAACACATTGGGCCACTGCATGGGTGGCCTACAGCACCGCAGCTCTCAACATATGGGCCACGATGTGGTGGCTCCTGACAAAGGTTTGTGGAGGTTGTTGTAGTTTTGATTGAACTTTACACGGAGGCTCATTCATGTATTTCTTCATTAGTTCATTGTCCGATGTATAGATACGATGCACCATTTTAATGTTGGCGAAACTATTATAGCTATTAGTTGAGTTAAGAGATGAATTATTCTGGCTTGCAAGAGTAGGGGAGATAAACACTAATTTCTCGAGTTATGTGATATATACAATGTTGTTTCCTTTTAACTGTAAGTCTAAAGTAGTTTTTTTTTTTTTTTTTTTTTTTTTTTTTTTTTTTTTTTTTTTGATCAGCAAAGAAAATGTTATTTCAGCTAACACCACGAAGTGTTTGCGCCTGGAAAAAAATAACTTTCCTTAGCCTAAGGCTATATGTACTTTTTTTTTCAAATCAAAACACTTGTGTAGCTATATAGAAAAGTACGTCCCATTTTAAGCCATAGCAACATAAAGTTAGGGGAAGTAACTGTAGTCCTCACTGTTATTTCACCCTAACTGTGGATCTGACAAGTTGAGTTAGTTTAACAGACGACAAGATTACAAGAAAACAAAAAGCGATGTTATTATAATAGCTACCTAACGAATTACTTGCTACTGGGGATAGTGTGTTCAATTCACGAAAAGCTACAAATGCAAGACGCTATAAAAACAAAACGCTACAAATACAAAACACTACGAAAGAAAACTTTTAAAAAAGCCACAAAATATAAAACGTTACAATAACAAAACAATAGAAACATATAAAAGCTACAAAAACCAAGCGCTACCATTTAAATATATATATATATATAATTGTTAACTGTGCCACTGTTGTATATACATTAAAAAATATGCTTCTTATGAAGCTGATTATGGATCTTGTAGATACTCGTCACAGTTAAGTACAAGCAAAAATTTGTTTTTGTAGCTAAATAGCCATCAAATAGCAAAAATAGTTTTCGCTGCAGTAATTATTATTTCAAACAAATCACCTATCATATAACAACAATCTACACCAACCATCACATAGTATCATATAACATAACTCTACCCCAGCCATCTGATAATGGCTCCACAAGTCTGACTAGATAGAGGCTATGAGAGGACGATCCCAACATTATGGCTTTGGGAAATAAAGGCTAAAAAGAGGACTCGCGACACAATAGCTCACAAGTAAAAGTTACATTAAGCAACTTTTTGATAAACCTACACACGACAATAAATACCAAACAATAAAATATATTCTATTATGTCCCTTCGCGAGGGATCCAGAAATATAGAACAATACTAAATAGAAATAATGTATCTGATTGATAAACAGACACATACATTTAATTTTGATAAAAAAAGGTAATTTAATATAAGTGAAAATAAGATTAAAGTGAATAGGCTATTTGAATAAAATATTCCACCATAAATTGCGGCAAACGGTTTTATTGTTATGTGATATATGAGAAAAGAGTATGCCTGCAAAATGTGGTTTTTACTTTTTTTCAATGTTTGTTTTATTTTGCAAAATTATTGAGTTAATTCCCTTGCGTGTTTATAACACTGTTATACAAAAGAAGTAAAGCATTATGTTAGTAAAAAAGAAGTTCTAACACACTACATGTAATACTTTTTGTTTGGCAGCAGTAGTAAATTTATTTTAAAATTTATTGCGCTAGTTTTTACAGCACATATCGTACTTAAAAACAACTCGTTTATTATCGTAGTAATTCCTTTCAGAAAACACGACAGTAGCGTATTGTAGTTTAGGGAAAGCTTTAGGTGTACACGAATACAATCATGGTTTCTAGAGACACAAGCCATCGACAACATTTACACGTCAATTATAGGCTTATATATTTTTTTATGTTATACTTGTTTGAGAAAAATATTTTTTAAATAGTTATATGTACACATCCATTGTGCTAAATGCTAACTGAAGGACGCACGACACGTTGGATGTCAACTAAATACATAATGTACATAACATACACTAACCTAAATTAAAGTTGCTTTTGTCCCTTTTTTAAAAGTTTAATATATTTCCCTCCCTGCAGTTCACTCTATTCGAGCCAGGAGCTTGCTGTGTGGATAGGTTGCATGTTAATACATTAAAAGACATGAAATACATAGTATTGCATACAGTTTACATTCAAAAGGAACATAATTTTCATTTCTTGACTTTTCTCTTGTAGTTTTTTTTAACAATTCCTATAAAGTTCTTGGGCCGATTCTTGCGTTTAAGCAATCTTTAGTGGATAGTGGTTGATTTTTGTTGGTAGTTCTAAAATCGTTCTGAAGTCATAGAGTGATGTCACGAGTTTGAAATGTCGATTTGATCGTTGAGTATAGGTCTTCGAGATTATCGTATGTTGAAAGTATATTGTTTGAAGTGTTCGAGAGGTGATTCGTTGCTTGTTGGTATATGGCGTAATCGTGTGTTGGAAATCGCAAGTTGAGTGTAAAATAGTAGCGTTGGTAGGATTGTTTATTTGGGTAATGCTTTTAGTTAGTTGGGAGATGAAAAGTCGGGCGTTGTGAACCAAGACCGCTGTGGGGTTGCGTCCACACATCCCTCGAACGCTCTAAGCTCTCGAGAAGAGCCACCAAGTTCTAGTACTTTGGTGGTTTCAATGTACGAGTGACTAATCATCTATTTTAATTTTTCAGCTAGACGCCGCCTACCTAGGAGTAATCTTAGGTAGGATGTTCCGTCACGACACTATCGAACTACGATAAACTCGACAAACTATACTCAAAGATCAACTCACATTTCAACTTTCATATAAAATGTATAAAGATTACACTAAATAATAAATAACGCCAGTCTCATTTCAAAATGTATTTTATTAAAAATAAATTCACACGTTTAACCGAATGTCAAATTAAACATTTTAATTATTTCTTGCTCTCTAATAAAAAAAGAGAGAAAAAAAAACTTCCTCTATTCTGTTCGTCAAAAACTTTCAAATTTTGAAAATAAGAATACGGTAAGCGCGTGTATCTGCCAAGTATAGAGAGTTGCATATCATGTTACATCATGAAAAAAAATATGGAGGTAGATTTAGCTTTCAGCTCGACCGCCTTATTTAACTCTATTTTAACTCGATTTAACCATTATTTAAATCGCAAAAAGAATGTTTCTACAACATATTTTTTTTAAATTTTCTGTCTTGGTGTCATCCCCCCCCCCCCCTAAATGGTGTCACCCGATGCGGTCCGCACTCCCCGCCCCGCCTCGCGACGTCTCTGAGTAGGGCATATTATGTATAGTTTAATTTTGAAAAGGCCCGGCGTAACACGGATTGCAATATCGTTCTTGTGTAGTTTTACATGCAAGGGAAATAACTGAAAAAAAATAAAAATAAAAAAAAAATTTAAAAAATGATAATTATACACCATTGTTATTAAAACTTGTTCCTAAAACTTATAAAATTGTGAAAAAAAAATAGTGAAGAAATGATGACAACTCTATATTATACAAAAGTACAAGTTTTACA